>NC_041717.1:4862612-5162612 GCF_900700375.1 Denticeps clupeoides
ATTTAAAAGTAAGTACTTAGGACTTTTACTTAAGTAAGATTGTTGATGTAGCACTTCTACTTTTCATTTCACGACTTTATCGCTGTCTGTCTCATTGTTGTCTACATGTATTGTTTGTTTGCACTTATGTCAGTTTGTAACGTTGTTTCATGTTACATATACACCAGGTTCTGGAGAAACGTTGTACGGTCAGACACAATATATCTGAAATGACAAAGCTCAACTTCAGATTGTGTTGGTCCACTTCCATGAAGACTCGGGTGATCGGGGCTCTTCTCTCAGGCAAGGTTGTGGGTGCATATGTGGTGGGTTCGAAGTTGAATGAGACCGAACAGGAAACTGAAAACTCGTGCCATATCAACATGCTGAAAAGCTACGTTGAGCGAGAGAGAACATAGTGGTACAGGACGAAGCTGCAGAATAGGTGAAATTCTGCATGATTTAGAAGCTCATCTGTCCCACAGGACTGCAGGAAGGTTATTGGGTTAATTCAGCCACATGCCGCTTTGTTCTCTGACACATCTGGAGGTACGTCTACTTGTTGGAGAAGTCCATGCCTACGGTTCATAAGCCTGATGGGGACATTTCGGTTCGGTACTGATAACTGAAAGGTTGATGCGATCACTAAACCAGATTCATTTCCATTTTCCTCGAATGGAAGACTGCGTAGACAAGGTTGGTGCAGCCCGAGTTGTCATGAAATGAGATCTTCTGCAGGTTACTGGCAGGTTCTGGTGACTCCTCGTGCTGCTGAGATCTCTGCACCTGATAACTGTCTGCAGTGCTCGGTGATGCCATTTGGGTTACGTAATGCGCCTGCTACCTTCTAGTGCTTCATATGTCACTGGAGTCCCTTTCTGTGAAGATTATTCAGATTGTAATATAATCTATTCATCCACCTGGACCAGCAACATTGAGAAATTAGAACTTTTTTTAAGCGCCTTCAGCCAGTGTAACTAACCCTCAAGCGAAAGTGACCTACTTAGGAGACGAAGTGAGTCAAGGTCAAAGTTTCAGGTTGTCATGAATTTCCCTGTCCCCAGTTTGAAACAGGAATTGCGCTGTTTGTCTTTTTGGAGAAGGCTGTATTCTATCTTGGTTTTTTTATCAGAACATCTCAGATGTGTTCTGCCGTTAACCAAGCGGCTTCTTGGCAGTGCAACCTTGGTTTGGTCTCAGGACTGGAAGGAAGAGAAGGGAGGAAATACACGAGACAGACGCCCTGTTCACAGTAGCAGTCTACCCTGCACTTCTTCTTGGCCACACTGCTTTGTCTTTGTGTCAAGGATTAATTTTACATCTTTCTGTTTATTAAAAGTTGGTAAAATGTTTGTAGCGTTTTCCTCCCTGTTTCCTGGACCAGGACTCTCCTGATCAAGAAGAATTAATTATATTGTCTTCGTATTTTGTAGCAGTCAGTCAATATTGAGAAGGCCAGAACTGATGGTCAAATGATGATTTATTGAAGCCGTCCGTGTCATTAACCAACGTAAGAGCTAAGCAAGAGCAGATACCAATAATTACGATCACATCCCCAGTCATGCACAGCACCTTACGTTAGTATATTTCTTTCCCTTAGCATAACAAATCACGTCTTTTCTCACAAACATTACAAGATGCTCAAATATACTTTAGTCATCGTTACAAACCTTGTTCCCTTATCAACTGATGCTAGATTTGTTGCTTTTAACTTTTTCGGTTGTCCTTTTCTCTGCGTTCCCACTGAGCCTTTCCTGCTTTACTTGGCGTCTTCTGTCTTACCTCAAGCTCAGTTCCGTTTACCGTACTTCCGCTCACAAAGGGGTTATCAAAATAAGAGCGGGTAACATTACATTAATGTAAATCTTACGTTTTTTGGTCTTTACACTCCCATCAAATTATTTTCTGTTGAACATATGAAACACAAATAATTTATAAAAAAAAACTGTCACAAAAAGAATAACATAGTAAACATCTTAACACTGTAACTTGAGAATGTCCATACACTCAATCATCAGGAATTTACATTCCACTATCTTCCAGCAGCAGAACTAACTTATGAACTGGACGTTCTACCACTGACATTTTATTCACACGCTGACCTCCTTTGGTAAGATTTCTGTC
The DNA here is from genome assembly GCF_900700375.1 of Denticeps clupeoides. Lineage (NCBI taxonomy): Eukaryota > Metazoa > Chordata > Actinopteri > Clupeiformes > Denticipitidae > Denticeps > Denticeps clupeoides. Next base: position 4,864,716 of record NC_041717.1, read on the forward strand.
AGCAAAAGCTATTTTAACCTTTCTGACAAGTCCATCTGTATCTTCTACAGTGTCCAAGATTCGGCCAAGCTTCCATTGGGATCGAGGTCGCATGTCATCTTTGTCCATTATTATGTCACCTATTTGCATGTTCCTTTTAGGCGTGTTCCATTTTTGTCTGGTCATAATGTTTTGAAGGTACTCCTGTCTCCATCTGCTCCAGAACAGCTCGAGTAAGTACTGTATTTGACGCCATCGTTTGCGTGCATACAAGTCCGCTTTAACGAACTGTCCGGGGGGGGGGGGGGGGGGGTTCAGAGCCGTTGAGGTTTTCATTGTGACAAGGTGGTTTGGAGTAAGAGGCTCCAAACTTTGTGGATCATTGAGATTGTCTGTTGTTATGGGGCGGCTGTTTACTATTGCAGCTGCTTCATAGAAGAAGGTTCTGAGGGAAGAATCAGTGAGCCGACCGGGGTGTGAGAGCCAATGTTGCATTAAGAACATTTCTTACAGTTCGTATTTGTCGTTCCCACACTCCACCTGCGTGACTAGCATGAGGTTGTTAGGATGAATTCACATTGTTTTTCTGCAAGGAAGGTTGTCAGTCTGTCAGCGTCCATTCCACTTTGTGCTGTGTTCAGCTCATTTTTGGCACCTATGAAGTTGGTACCCTGATCACATTTATTTGTCTGACTGAGCCTCTTATGGCAATAAAACATCTGAGTCCACTTATAAAAGTATCTGTTGACAGATCCTCTAACATTTCAACATGGACTGCACGTGAATAGAAGCATGTGAAAAGGAGGCCATACCTTTTGTGTTCTTTCCGTGCTTGTTTGGTCAGGAACGGCCCAAAAACGTCCATACCACAGTATGTGAAGGGTGGAGTGTGTTCAATTCTCTCTGTGGGTAGATCTTTCATTTTTTGTCCTTCCACAGGTCTCCTTTGTCTACGACAAAACACACACTGGCGAATATAGGATGCAACCTTTTGGCTTAACCTTGGAATCCAATACCCACTGGATCGTATCTCATTCATCGTGAAGCCTTTTCCTTGATGACTGACCCTTTCGTGGCATTGGGCAATTATCAGTTTTGCGATGTGATGTTCTCTGGGAATGATGGTTGGATGTTTGAATGAATTTGGGAGAGATGAATGTCGTAGTCTTCCTCCCAACTTAAGCACATTATCTTTGTCCAAGAAAACATCCAAGTTGTGCATTTTGTTGTTCTTTGATAGTTGTTTGCCTTTGTTTAGTGTATCTATTTCATTTTGATATGCTTGTCTTTGTAAGTCCTTGATAATGACAGTTTCTGCATTTTGTCTTTCTGTCACAGTGGTGATCGTGTTTGATTTGTCTTTAAGCAGGTATCGTCTGAGACGTGCTACTGCACTGACTGCGCGGGACCAGGATGAGAACTTTCTGAGGCGGTCACTAAGGCTTGCATGTTCAGCAGTTTGTGTACTTAGTGTCTGCACCTTTTTCACTTCTGGGTCTCCTACTAGGAGTTCAATATTTTCCTTTGGTGGGTGTTGTATTTCTCTTTCCCATAGGAATTTAGGGCCAGTAAGCCAATTGGATGAGAGTAGTTCGTTTACATGCCCCTGGAAGCCATGTCTGCTGGGTTTTCGGCAGTAGGCACATGAAACCATTGTTGTGGTGTGGTATTGTTGCGGATTTTCTGCACTCTATTCGCGACAAAGGTGTGAAAACGCCTTGCCTCATTATTTAGGTATCCTAGAGTCACTTTAGAGTCAGTCCAAAAGAACTCTTCGACATTGTCATAAAGTAGTTCCTCTCTCAGCATGTTGCTCACGGTGACTGACACTGTGGCTGCGGTAAGTTCCAGCCTTGGGATTGTGGTGATTTTTGTGGGTGAGACACGTGCTTTGCCCATAATGAAGGCACAATGAACTTCCTTGTCTTTGTTTAAGAGTCTGAGATAAGAACATTGTCCATATCCTGTGGTGCTTGCGTCAGAAAAGTGATGTAATTCTCTTTTCACCACATCTCCAAAATCTGCAGGAACATAACATCTGCTTATTTGTAATTTTCTCAAATTGTGAAGATCTCCCTTCCAGCGCTCCCACCGTGGCCTGAGATGCTCTGGTATCGGGTCGTCCAAATTCGTTCCTTGGCGGCACATTTCTTGGAGGATTCCTTTGCCATTGAGCACGTAAGGAGCTATGAATCCAAGGGGGTCATATATTGCCGCAACTGTGGATAGGATGCCACGCCGGGTTGGTGGTTGGTCTTTTAGTGTGATGTTGAACGTGAAGCAATCTTCCTCCACGTTCCAGTAAATGCCAAGTGCTCTTTCAGTCTGTGCTTCATTAAATGTCAAGTCCTTTGTTTTTGTATCTGTGGCATGCTCTGAGGTCGGAATACTATTCAGAACGTTGATGTTGTTGGACACAAACTTGTGTAACCTTAATCCACCCTTTGCGCACAATTCACGTGCTTCTTTTGCCAGTTGTATAGCATCCTTGACTGTCTCTGCGCTGGTGACGCTGTCATCTACGTAGAAGTCTCTTGTTATGAACCGTGAGCCCGCAGGATATGCAAGGCTGTTCTCTTTGGCTAAATGTTTCAGTTCAACAAGGTGACGAAACAGCGCCAAAGAGAGGAACTGTCATTCTGTATGCTTGCGGTTGGCTGTTTATGTCACCATCTTTCCACCATAAGAAGCACAAGTAATTGCGATCGCTTTCTTTGACCTGAAACTGGTGGAACATTTTCTCGATGTCACACATCAGCGCTATTTGGTGCTGTCTGAAGCGCACAAGAACACCCATAAGACTGTTGATCATGTCGGGGCCAATCAGTAAATGTTCATTAAGACAGGTACCTTTGTGTTTGGCGGAACAGTCGAAGACCACACGTAACCTGTCAGGTTTCTTTGGATGATAGATGCCATGGTGTGGTATGTACCATGTCTTGCCAGGGAGTCCGATATCATCAGTCTCTTCTGCATCACCTCTTTCGATGATGTAATTCATGTATTTCCTGTAATCCTCCTTGTATTTTTCGTCTTTCATGAGTTTGCGTTTGAGCTGGTTTAGTCTATTTTCAGCAAGTTGTCTGTTATCTGGCATTTGTGGCTTTTCTCTAAATGGCAATGGCATCTCCAAATGTCCCGTTTCCGTCTGTGTTATGCCTTGCTCAAGCTTCTGGAGGAATATTAAATCCTCTTGTGATACAGTCTTTTCGTTTCTGTCCGTCTCTTTGAAATCTCTTTCCAGAGCAAGTATTGCATCTGCTGGAGTGGAGTGAGGGATTTCTTTAACTGTGACTCTGTGGCAGAGGCTGCTGTCTATAACCGTTTCATTGCAAAGCGCTGCGTTGCCTACTATGCTCCATCCTAAGTCCGTGCGAATAGCATAGGGCTCACCATCTTTTCCTAAGATTATTCGTTTAGGTGCAAGAGCCCTGGGACAGGTGTAACCTATAAGGAGACCCACTTCACAACTGAGGAGTGGAGGGATCTCATCTACAATAGGCAGTAAATGACTCCACTGTTTGGCTGTTTCACATGTGGGTATGTGTTCCCTGTTAGCAGGTAAGCAATCCTTGGAGTATGCCGTGGGGAGCTTTATGACTGTGGCTGAGTTGTAACCTCTCACCAAGAGATCAGACACCCTTCCACTACTTACGACAGCATTTTTACCCATCATGGTAGTCAATTTCAGTTTTACTGGACAAACATCTGCCTGCAGCTCCTGCGTTACATCCTGATCCACAAAGACAGCATCGCTCTGAGTGTCTAATAATGCATAGACCAATTTTTCCTTGAGTGGATTGGTGGTGGTTGACAGCCATACTGGGACTATCATTGAGGTGCTGACGGTCTGTTCTGATCTGGCAACATTAAGTGACATGGCTGTTGCAGTTACAGGTGAGTTACCTTGATTTGCATTCTCCGTACTCCCACGTGTTTGTCTTTGCAAACCGTTACTGTAGTTTTCATCATGAAGACACACAGGATGTCTCTTTGTGCAGGTTTCGCAAGTGAGGCGGCGTCTGCAGTCCTTAGCACGGTGTCCTTTTTTCAGACAGCCATAACAAAGTTTATTGTCTCTCACATATTTCTTTCTATTTTCTGGAGACATCTTTAAGAAGTCTGGGCATTTGTGAAGCTGATGTGCGTGCTGGCACAACATGCATGGAGAACTCTTAGGTGTCTTTGTTATTGTCTGTTTGTCACTTTGTACAGTTGCATTTGTGTTAAATACACCTGCTTTACTCCCACTGATTACCCTTGTACTCCTTTTATCAATATTTGTTTCAGTGCGGCGAAGTGCGTGAATGGAGGTGACTGGGTTGCAAGCAACTTCCGCTTCTAATGAGAGGAAGGAAGCAAAATCACAAAAACTTGGAAACTCACCACCCTCCATCAAAGTTTTTGTTACCTGTCTATTCCATCTTGCATTTATCCAGTCCGGTAGTTTGTGCAACAATCTTTGGTTTTCTTCGCAGTCGTTGAGTATTTGTAGTCCCTTTACGTGAGGCATAGCAAGCTTGCATGCATTTATGAAATCTGCAAGGTTCCTTAATCCATCAGCGTCTCTGGACTGCACCTTTGGCCAATTCGCTAGCTTCTCTCTAAATGCCTTTTGTATCATGAAAGGTTGACCGTATCTTTGGTTTAGTTTATCCCAAGCATCTTTGTATGCCTCTTCATCGTTTCTGAAAAAAGTTCCTTCAAGACATTTGCGAGCCGACCCAGTTACATATCTTTTTAAGTAGTACATTTTATCTGCCGCTGAGAGGCCCTTTCGTTCAATCACGGACATGAATGTGGATTTCCACTCTATGAAATTTATTGGATCACCACTAAACACTGTTGGTTCTGGCGTGGGAAGTTTGTTCATTTTTATGCTGTCTTGCACTGCTTGTGCTAGCTCAGAGACATCCGAGTGAGCTGTTTGCACAGGAATGAAGTGAGAGCTGGTATGGGCTGTTTGGGTGTGAAGTTCGCCTTTTATTGACTGTTCATCCTCCACCAGTGATAACTCTCTATCATATGCTTCCAACCTGGCTCGAGCCGCTTTTACTTCCTTCTGCGCTCTTAAGCGTTCCAGCTCTGAATTTTGCGCTGCCATTTGTTCCTTGTGCTCCTCCTCTAGAGCCTTTATCATTTCTCTTTGTCTTTGTTCCTCTAATACAACCTCATATTCTGCCTCTTTTGCTGCTAATTCCGCTGCTGCTTCGGCTCGCTTTGCGGTAAGCTGTGAAGCTGAGGATCGTTGGCTGTGGTTTGATGCCGCGGTCGAGCCATATATGGACAAGGCATAGTCACGCTGTAAAAGTCCACGTAAACGAGTTATTTCACGCTCTGCATTAAATCTCCATCAACACCACTTATTCTCTCCAGAATTATTCTTACAACTTCATGAGTTACTGCTTCACATGCATCAATCGTTCTCCTTATGTCAGATGCTGGTGCCACTTGGTTTCTCATTTCTGAATAGAACATCAATATATTGTCTCTCCTTTGTTCTATTATGTCTGCAAGTTCTGACATCTCTTCGTCTGTGATATCTGTCTTTAGCTTTTCTCTTGTTTCTCGAACTTGCATTTTCCATTGTTCATAAAGAGTTGTTAGTCTCCTTTCCTTTTGGCTCAATTCTTCCTTTCGGTATGTTAGCATCCTTTCAGTTTGTACTTTAACTCTTTCAGAACGTCTTGGTAAGTCTGACATGCTTTGAGCTTTATCTTGAAGCTCACTTAACATTTGTTCTTTGCATGTGATTGGATCTTTAATGTATTGTTGTGAATTTGTGACCAACTTCTGCCACCTGCTGGACGTCGCGAGTTATACCTTAAACCACGTAGTGCAGCGGGAGGCGGCGGTCAAGCTCTTACTGTAGCAGTCAGTCAATATTGAGAAGGCCAGAACTGATGGTCAAATGATGATTTATTGAAGCCGTCCGTGTCATCAACCAACGTAAGAGCTAAGCAAGAGCAGATACCAATAATTACGATCACATCCCCAGTCATGCACAGCACCTTACGTTAGTATATTTCTTTCCCTTAGCATAACAAATCACGTCTTTTCTCACAAACATTACAAGATGCTCAAATATACTTTAGTCATCGTTACAAACCTTGTTCCCTTATCAACTGATGCTAGATTTGTTGCTTTTAACTTTTTCGGTTGTCCTTTTCTCTGCGTTCCCACTGAGCCTTTCCTGCTTTACTTCGCGTCTTCTGTCTTACCTCAAGCTCAGTTCCGTTACCGTACTTCCGCTCACAAAGGGGTTATCAAAATAAGAGCGGGTAACATTACATTAATGTAAATCTTACGTTTTTTGGTCTTTACAATGCTGTTGTGAATTGTAGTTGTGAACATCACTTCAAGGTGACTTTTACAGATTGTTTCACAAAAGACTGCAGAATAACCTCCCCTGAATAAACAGTAAATTCCCCTCCTCTTTAACAGAGACACATTTAAACACAATAACCAGTCAGTGTGTAACAGTGGAAGGACAATTGCACAATTTCAAATAAACCAAACATACACAATGGTCAGGATCAAATAAAACTGTGTTTCATAACACAATGAAAAAAAATTAAAATAATTGTCAGATAGGGAATCTATGAGCATTCAAAAAAATCTCAAACCAAAATCAACATTTCATGTGTTTTAAATATAATACTTAAATTGAACATATAATATGGGTCAAATATAATTTCCCCATATATAATATAGGTTAAAAAATGTCTGCTACAGCAATTAATTAAGCAACAGCAATATAATTCTGTCACAGCCAATACACCTCCAGCCCACCAGAGAGCACCAGACCAGACAGAGAGACGGCGACCCGGAAGCGGAAACGAGAGCGGGCAGCGTAGAGTATAAAAGTCAGGTAACCCCGAGGAGACGCTGCCCGCTCTTTGAGTTGAATTTATTCCCAGAGACGCTAGCCTTGTTTTCCCACGCCCAGCTGACCAGAATCCACGACCACGAGCCTTGCCTGCCCCCTTTGTTACGACGATCTCCTGACAGATTCTACCTCGACACCACGACCTTCGCCTGCCATTGACACCGAGTTTGCCTGACCCTTGTGACAAGACGTTCTCCCCGCTACCCCCCACGAAGCCCTAGTTCCCTCCACGCCGCGCTACGGCGCGTCCATGACTACACTCCCGTCCCAACTCACCTCCGGCCTCCCTCTCCCCGACCAAACGCCTCCGGTCCTCCTCCCCAGCGCGTCCTATGTCTGCTCCCCGTGTGACGACTTGTCCCCTTGCTCCCAGCATGCCTGCAAATGCGTCCCCGAACTCCAGCAGTGACAGTAAGAGCGGGCCATCTCCTGACGCAGCAGGCATGTCCACCATGCAAGAGACGCTCGGTCAGCTGACCACGTTCCTACAGCTGCAGCACATCGCCATCCAGGATCACCAAGACACGCAGCTCCAGCAACAACGTGCACTTCTCCAGGTCAGCTCCGCTCTCGCTGACCTTTCGGTACATGTCCACGCGCTGCAGTCCCGGCCCAGCTGTCCCGGTCCTGCAGTCTCCACTCCAGAGTCAGGTATGTCCACCCTGGCAGGATTGGCCCCCCCGCCACTTTATGACGGTGATTCCAAGAGTTGTCGCGGATTTATCATGCAGTGCCGGCTGCTTCTCCGCCTCCAAGCCGCCCACCTCCCTGACGAAGAAACTGCGGTCGCGTATATTATTACGCAGCTGACCGGACGCGTGCTGGACTGGGTCACGACGCTGGTAGAGCGACGCGACCCGATCTGTCTGTCTGTCCCCGCCTTCCTGGACCGCCTCCAGACCGTGTTTCAGGGAGAGACCGGGCGGCGCGCGTCATCTTTGCGGCTCCTGTCGCTACGCTAGGGAAATCGGAGCGTGAGCGATTACGCGATTGAATTCCGAACCGTGGCGAACGACAGTGAGTGGACTGACGCCGCGCTCCCCGCCGTGTTCTACCAAGGCCTCCGGGAGGTGGTGAAAGACGACATGGTAAATAGCGATTGGGGAACCACGCTGAGCAGTATAATCACGCTGGCCACGTCCATAGACGGACGTCCCGCTGAGCGCGACCAAGAACGGCGTAGCCACGCCCCTTTCCACTGTGCCCCTGTCGCGCGCCTGCATGACGCCCCTAGGGCTCCGCCCCCCCGTGGATCCTACGAACCCATGCAAATGAGCCGAGCCCGACCCCCACTCACTCCCCAGGAACGAAAGCGGCAAGAAGAGCAGAAACACTGCCATTACTGTGGAGAACCTAACCACCTCAGCGCCGTCTGTCCCAACCGTCGAATCAAACCACACCCATCTGGAAAAAAAACACGCTTCCCTGAGGTCCGGAGCCCCCTGGCAAGGACCAAGGCCATTCCCAGAGCCACCACCCGCTGCTCACTTCACATCATCGTCTGCTGGAATAAACCCAGACCCGGCCACCATCAGGGGCGAGCGTTGGTGGACTCCGGGGCGGCCATGAACTTGATAGATGTCGATCTGGCCACCCGACTCCAGCTCCCCGTCTCCCGGTGTGATCCTCCCCGTGTGGTTATGAGACTGGATGGCAGCCCGTTGGGCTCAGGGAGAATCCTTTTCCAAACCAAACCCCTACTAATCTGCCTTGAGCCCAATCATGTGGAAACCATGACATTCTACTTAACCACGACCTCCCATGACCCAATTGTGTTAGGATACCCATGGCTGACCACCCACGAGCCCCACATTGACTGGACCACAGGCACCATCAAACAGTGGGGACGCCAATGCATCCACCACCAACCCCGACAGGCCACGCCCCCGAACCGCTCTGGACCCACACATGTAGCAACGGTGAGACTCGGCCACGCCCCTCAACCCATGCCATGCTCGCTGCCTAGGACCAAGACCCCGGTCCAAAACTGCAAACCACGCCCATTAGCTGAAACCACGCCCCTTAGAGACAATGTGACCCAAAAGCTGCCAGAGACCACACCTCGATCTCCACATGACACCACCTCCTCCTTACTGGGGGTCCCTGACTGTTACCATGACCTTGCTGCGGTCTTTGACAAGGACAAGGCAGCAGAGCTGCCCCCCCATAGACCTTATGATCTAGCGATTGACCTGCTCCCTAGCGGCATAATCCGTCCTTCCACCTCTCCAGCTGCTGCCCCGTTCTTTTTTGTGGGTAAGAAAGACGGGGGACTGCGGCCATGCATTGATTATCGGAAGCTGAACGCGATAACTAAAAAGAACAGGTACCCCCTACCACTTCTGAACACTGCCTTTGATCTCCTGGCAGGGGCCACCGTCTTTACCAAGCTGGACCTCCGGAATGCATACCACCTCGTTCGGATCCGGGAAGGGGACGAGTGGAAGACGGGTTTTATCACGCCATCCGGACACTATGAGTATTTGGTAATGCCCTTTGGTCTCTCAAACAGCCCAGCCGCCTTCCAGGCGCTCGTTAATGACATCCTCAGAGACATGTTGGATCAATTTGTGTTCGTCTACCTAGATGACATTCTAATTTACTCACCCAACATCTCCCACGTCAGAAAGGTCCTCCAGCGCCTTCTACAAAACCGTCTCTTTGTGAAATTGGAAAAGAGTACTTTTCACACAGCGGAAATCTCCTTCTTGGGGTTCCAAATCAGCCCCCAAGGAATTGCCATGGATCCCATCAAGACAACCGCAGTCACGGACTGGCCTGTACCCACCACCATTCGTCAGCTACAACAGTTCCTCGGATTCGCCAACTTTTACCGTCGCTTCATCCGCAACTTCAGCAAGGTGGCACAACCCATGACCTCCCTCCTTAAAAACCAACCAACCCGACTCCACTGGAACCCCCAAGCTCAACAGGCATTCAGCCAACTCAAACAGCTATTCACCACAGCCCCCATCTTATTCCACCCAGACCCCCTACTCCCATTCGTCGTTGAAGTCGACGCGTCTAGTCTAGGCGTGGGGGCGGTACTATCGCAACGCAACCCCCTGGACCACAAATTGCACCCATGTGCCTTCTTCTCCCGAAGACTAAACCCGGTGGAGCGGAACTATGATGTCGGGAACAGGGAACTCCTGGCCATCAAACTGGCCCTGGAGGAGTGGTGCCATTGGCTGGAGGGGGCAGTCCACCCATTTTTGGTACTGACAGACCACAAAAATCTGCCGTACCTCCAAAACGCCCAACGCCTTAACCCACGGCAAGCACGGTGGGCCTTGTTCTTCACACGGTTCGAATTCACCGTATCCTACATCCCCGGCACCAACAATGCGAAGGCTGATGCCCTGTCCCGCTGGTACACCCCAGAGGCTGAGGACAATCCGTCCTCCCCTATCCTCTCCCAGCCATTCCTACTGGCCCCCGTACGCTGGACCCTCATGCAAGAGGTGATTGCGGATCACACACACCACCCCCCACCTCGGACAACGCCTCCCAACCTCATGTACTTGTCACCCCCTCTCCGACCACGCGTCCTACAATGGGGGCATGACACTCCATTGGCCGGACACCCTGGACGTCAGCGCACCCGGGCCAACATTCAGCAGACGTTCTGGTGGCCAGGCCTGGCCTCAGACGTACAGGCATACGTTGCCGCTTGTAACACCTGCGCCTCACACAAGGCCGACACACAAAGACCCCAATGCCTTCTCCTTCCCCTGCCTCGCCCCCATCGCCCATGGTCCCATGTCTCCATGGATTTCATCACGGGACTGCCACGATCAAGAGGGATGACCACCATTATGGTACTCGTGGACCGTTTTTCCAAGATGGCCCGGTTCATTGCCCTTCCAGGACTCCCAACCGAGAGGGTCAACCAGGAGGTGGAGACCTACCTTCGCTGCTACTGCTCGGCCCGACCAACCTCCTGGTCCCAACACCTCCTCTTGGCGGAGCTTGCACGGAACCAGACACTGAGTTTGCCTGACCCTTGTGACAAGACGATCTCCCCGCTACCCCCCCACGAAGCCCTAGTTCCCTCCACGCCGCACTGCGGCGCGTCCACGACTACACTCCCGTCCCAACTCACCTCCGGCCTCCCTCTCCCCGACGCGTGCCTGCAAATGCGTCCCCGAACTCCGGCAGTTACAAATTCAAATCATTTAATTAAAAACGGAACTATGTACAGTTTTAATAAGATCAATTGAACATACAGCAAAAATATAAATAAAGTATAAAAAAGGGCATTTCAACACAATGAAATAAAAAAAACAATGAGAACACTTACATTAACAACGAAACGTGTCTTCTGTATTTAACCATCACCCTGAGGGAGCAGTGGGCAGCCATGACAGGCGTCCGGGGAGCAGTGTGTGGGGACGTTGCTTTGCTCAGTGGCACTTCGGTCACAACTTGGCAGATCTGTATTCGAACCAGCAACCTTCTGATTACGGGGCCGCTTCCTTAACTGCTAGGCCACCACTGCCCTCAACATATTTCTATTCCCTCCTCAGCTTCGTTGTCCTCGTATGCCACTCTCTCCAGATGTTCTCTCCACGGGATGGTCCTGAAATGATCTCTGCACTCCAGACGTCCGTCTGATTGCCCAGCTTCTCTCTTACCTCCATTAAAACCACCATGTCACGAATTCCATAGAACAGAAATTGTGTTGGTCAGTCATGAATGATCTACTTGTGTCTGGTTCCGGGGTGTCACCTTCCTGATCCTGCTGCCCTAATCACAGCTTTTGACACGGACAGTTTATGACGGTCTAAGCTGCTAATTACAATCCAAAAAAACGAACCAGAATCACAGAGAAGAATTGTCACTCTCAGCTCTCCCCTTGTTTACAGCCCTTCTTCTTGTGCCAGTGGTGGGGCGCACCGAGTATACACTCGGCAAACTGATGCAAAAGAAAACGAAAGACCTGCTGCCATTGGCTACAGGAATGTAGACAGAAGAGGTGAACATCCTGCAACACACAGCCAGAAATAAAATCAGACCTGATCAGAAACATCACGGCAGAAAGAATTTGGGGCGGGACATGACGGGGAATTTACCTGTTAGCTTTAGTAAGCAGGCCAAATGCCACCCCATGTTGTTCTGGTGAGTGGCTCTCACTCCCAATCTGCCCCTCCTCCTCCTGCTGGTCCTTGGGAAGAGTTCGCTTCTTCTGTCTATGTCGCTGAAGCTGACTGCTGCTCCCAAGTCACCTGTAGCAAGAAATGAGAGAACATTACACTCAAATTAATTGGAGTTGGAGGACCAGGGCAATACTTCACCCTGCCTGGTAACCATGATGTTGTCACTGTGGATCATCTTCATTTGGTGGAAATAAGATAGTGAGTGGGCCACCCTCATCAGTCATATCAAGTTTGATTAAGTTTGGACGTTACATGTGTGAATGACAGCAATTTCCTGTTACACGGCGAATTATTAAAATTATTCAATGATTCCATGTGCAAACCACGTAACAAAATCTCACATCACAATTTAACATCACCATGGCATTAAGATGTGACTCACCAAAAACCATATAGAGCTGATATATTTTCTAAGAGTTTGTTAATTTGACAATTGTTACTACTAATTGTAAACCATTAGCAGTACAAAACAATTGTTAATACTCAACAATACTGCAACTGAGCTTATAGACAGTAAACAAAGTCACAATTCATACCTTCACAAAACACAATATTACTCTTGATTGAAACCACACAATTGTTGAACAAAATCCACACTTACCTGCCTGCCTACCTCTATTTTTACCTAAATTCCTGTTTTCACACTGACCTACCTCACTTTTTTCTGAAATACATATTTGCCTACCTCAATCCTGCAAATTAGCTCATAAATACAGTAAAAAAGGTCACGATTCATACTTTCACTAAACAAAATATTACTTTTGATTGACAATTGTTAATAAAACTGAAACCTGCAGCTAAGCTTTTAAATAAACAGTCATCCTTACAGAGCTCATTACCTGCATACCTACCTACCAACTTTAAGCACTATGAAGACTCATCTGACTGCACCTTCACAAAGACAATATCACAATATCACCTTCACAAAGTCAATATCACAATATCACCTTCACAAAGTCAATATGCCCTGCCCCTAATTCACACTTCAGAAGACCCTGAAATTAAAATACTACATAATGTTACACTTAATTGACACCCCACATTAAAATAAAAATCATACATTTACAAAACAATAATGCTCATGATACATCCCTTAAATTATTATTACTACAAATACCCATTTTACCTCTGTGCATACCTCTATATTTCCCTAAATGCATTCCTATTTTCACACTGACCGTCCTCACATTTTTTCTGAAATACATATTTACCTTCCTCAACCCTGCAAATGAGCTCATAAATACAGTAAAAAAAAAACACAATGTTACTTTTGCTTGACACAGTTGTTAATAAGAAAACACAACCCTGCAACAAAGCTTTAAAAAACACATAATTAAACTATTTAAACTAATTAAAAGAGACAAGTGTTAATTCTACAATCCAGACACAAAGCTTTTAAATAAAACAGTAAAAGAATAAAAAAAGATTCATACCTTTCCAACCATGACCAACATAAAAATGGACGTAAAGCACTGAGAAGACTGATCTGACTACACAGTTCACACTAATAAGAAAATAAAAAAAGATTCATACCTTTATAAAACAGTAATACTCATAATACACCCTTTAAATTATTATTACAACAAAACCACATTTACCTGCGTGCATACCTCTATATTTATGTAAATGCGTTCCTGTTTTCACACTAATCTACCTCACTTTTTTCTGAAATATATATTAACCTCTCATGCAAATAAATACAGCTCATAAATACAGTAAAATAAATAAAAGTAACACTATGTTACTTTTTCTTGACACAGTTGTTAATAAGAAAACACAACCCTGCAACTAAGCTTAAAAAAATATATTATTAAAAAAAGTCTTAATGCCATTAAAAAACAAAATTAAACTTATATGACAACAGACAAGTGTTAATCCAGCAACTAAGCTTTTAAATAAAACAGTGAAAGAATAAAAAAAGATTCATACCTTTCCAGACATGACCAACATAAAAATGGATGTAAAGCACTGAGAAGACTGATCTGACTACACAGTTTACAATGAAAAGAAAAAGATTCATACCTTTATAAAAAAGTAATACTTATAAAACACCCCATAGATTATCCTTATTAAAAAAACACACACTTTTACCTGCCTGCATACCGCTATATTTACCTAAATGAATTCCTGTTTTCACTTTTTTTACTGAAATACATATTTACCTACCTTAATGCGGTAAATGAGCTCATACATGCAGTAAAAAAACATTGAGATTCATATCTTTACAGAAAAAAACTACATGAAAATAGACATAAAGCACTCTAAAGACTGACCTGACTACACAGTAACAAAGAAAAGAGAAAAATGAGCTCATACATGCAGTAAAAAAAGGTCACGATTCATACTCTCACAATATTACTTTTGATTGACAATTGATAATAAAACTCAAACCCGCAACCAAACTTGTAATTGACAGTAATCCTTACAGAGCTCGTTACCTGCGTATCTACCTACATACTTCAAGCACTATGAAAACTGATCTGACTCCAACTTCACAAAACAATCAATACACCCTGCCTCTAATTCACACTTCAGAAGAACCTGAAATTATAATAAAGAAAACACACAATATTACACTTAATTGACACCACACAATCACTGCAAATCGTGCAAATGAGCTAATAAACACAGTAAAAATGTTGAGATTCATATCTTTCCAAATGTGATCAACATAAAAATGAACATCAAGCAATCTGAAGACTGATCTGACTGCACAGTCACAAAGAAAAAATAAGAAAAAAAAAAGATTCATACCTTAACTAAACAGTAATACTCATGTAATACTCATGATACACCCCTTAAATTATTACTACAAAATCAGAATTTACCTGCCTGCATACCTCTATGTTTACCTAAATTCCTGTTTCCACACTGACCTACCTCACATTTTTTATAAAATACATATTTTCTCACCTCAATCCTGCAAATGAGCCCATTAATACTGAAGAATCATGATTCATACTTTCACTAAACACAATAATGCTCTTGACTGACACAATTGTTAATAAAACACAACCCTGCAACTAAGCTTAAAAATAATTAGTAAAAAAAGTCTAGATTAATACCATAAAAAAAAACAATATCAAACTTAATTGACAACAGACAAGTGTTAAAAGAATAAAAAAAGATTCATACCTTTCCAAACATGACCAACATAAAAATGGATGTAAAGCACTGAGAAGACTGATCTGACTAAAAAGATTCATACCTTTATAAAAAAGTAATACTCATAAAACACCCCTTAGATTATTATTATTACAAACAAAGCACTTTTACCTGCCGACCTCTATATTTACCTAAATGAATTCCTGCTTTCACACTGACCCACCTCACTTTTCTTTCTGAAATACATATTTACCTTCCTCAATCCTACAAATGAGGTCATACATGCAGTAAAAAAAACATTGAGATTCATACCTTAACAGAAATAAAACTATATTAAAATAGTCATAAAGCACTCTAAAGACTGACCTGACTACACAGTCACAAAAAAGAGTAAAGAAAAAAAAACCTTAACAGTAATACTCATAATACACCCTTTAAAAAAGTCGAGATTCATATTTTTCCATAAGAGACAAAGATGGACTTCAGGAACTCTGAAGACTGATCTGACTTCACCTCCTCTATAAATCTCACAGCCTTGTCCCCTAATTCACCTCTTTTTTAAAGTCTGTCCTCCACCTGACCTGGTTGTTTTTCCTGACGTCGCGTCTCGTAATTCTACCTGATTCCTCGGTCGTGAGGGCTCCTCTTGTACGGCTGGGAAATAAAACCTGCTTTTTTGTGAGGTGAAACTGGGTGTTTTACCTGTCCAGAGACCGGACGGTTAGTTGGAGGGAAGTCTGGACGGTTCTGGTCGCCGTAAAAATAAGTTGATGACGAACTTTTTTTGTTATTCTTACCCACGACTGTAACCAGGACTCGTCTCCGTCAGTCGCGCGTTCCTTTTGTTCATCCATGAATCCTCGCCGTCGTGCACTGGGTGTCGCGGGGATCCTGTAATCCTCCTCTCCGTTCGGTCCTCGGTCCTGCTGTTCCTGCTACGTCCTTATCCGAGGGAGGCTTCTTTAGTTTGGGGCTGAAAGGTATTTATACAGTAGAGCGATGACGTCATCATTTTTATCAGCCAATCACATGAGAGTTCTAAAAATCTGATTGGACGAAAACCGAGAGGGTAATATCCGCAGAACTAAATGGTTGAGATGAATATAAAAAAATAAAATATGTAAACTAACGAACGTAACAAGACGTAACTGCAGTTTACAAAGACAGAGTGGAATGTTTTTTTTATTTTGTGAATGACTAGACATATTTAGTATGCAGTTCAATATTTCATTTAATTTAATGCACAGTAATTTGATGAATTTCCCATTTGCATCCTAGATTTAGATTATATCTATATCTGTTGCAGTGTTTGTTGTGGCGTCCGTCTCCACCTACCGGCAGCTGTGGGTAATGCGTACGGAGAGAGACTGGAAGTGCATTTCAGCGGAATCTGAGCGGCAGTTGCTGCGTTTTGAGCTCTATTTTTCTCTCCCTTTCGCTCAGCATCTTCACTATGTTAAAATATTAGTTCTATTCCAGGTAATATTTTATTATTCCTTTATTGGAAGTGTGTATATAGCCACGTTCTTTTAATTAATATTGAGTCATCGATATTAATCTTAGGACTATAAACGAAAATTCCAGAGGAAATTTTGATGGGCCTGTCCGGGCATTGGTCACAGCTGCGGGCGTGGCATTTGTAAAATGGGGCTTCTTTTAAGTGGTACTGCAGTATCACTTAAAAGAAGCCCCATTTTACAAATGCTACCAATGCTAAAATTAGCATTCAATGCATTCTAATGGGAAAATGACCCTGTTTGAGCATTAATAGCTCGGCCACGCCTAGTCCGATCGCTTATAAAAGTAATAGCACACCTCACACAATAAAGTACTAATTTTTGATATGTAGCACGCCGGTGTGCGTGCTTCGGTACAACCCGCATTAAGTGCCGAAAAAAGGCTGACATAATAAATAAATACATTTTTTCTTGCCCATTGACATTTTTTTGTTTTTTCAAATTTGTGCATGATCTGTAAGTCAGACAGAGACAAATATATCAAAACGTCGGTCTTAAAAACTTTTTTGTCTGTCAAACCGTCTGGACACAAAGTCCAAAAAAGTTCAATTTTGGACAAGAATAATAAACGCGTTCCGAAAACGCTTTTTGGGGAATTGCGTGCAGACCGTAAACCCGGCCGAGCCAAGCCATATGTCAAACCGTGCGGAACGAAAAGCCACACGACCTGACATGAAATTCGTGTGTGTGCTCTGAAACCAAAGCTTTTCACACTTTTAATGGTTTGGCCACGTTTTGTGTCATTTTGTGCGGAGAGGTCAGGCCTTCAGGCCTTTTTGTGCGTTTCACGGTCTTAGCGTGGCAGCCACAAATGCAAGACATGGCCTTTTTTGCCTTTTTCCCTATTTCCTATGTTTTCCTGACAACTGTTGGTGGTAGCAACACATCCAATATGTCAGATTGTGTGTCTCGGCGAGGCCTTCGTTACTTTTTACACTTTGAACACGATTTGTGGGCAGGCCGTATGACATACCAAAACATATTGTTATATGTCATCTTGTTATTGTTGATATATGTTATTGTATGTTATCGCATACTGTAATGTGATTTTCCTGTTCTTTCAGTTTCACCTCAATAAACAACATTTTTAGAATCATAGAACCACGTCTCGTTGATGGGGAAGGCATTTAATAGGCTGACCAATTACGCTGCTTAGTGAGGAAGGCAGAACAGTATATTATCCCGTTCTGAACAAATACAGGGAGTGCAGAGTTATTAGGCAAGTTGTATTTTTGAGCAATAATTTTATTATTGAACAACAACCATGTTCTCAATGAACCCAAAAAACTCATTAATATCAAAGTTGAATGTTTTTGGAAGAAGTTTTTAGTTTGTTTTTATTTTGAGCTATTTTAGGGGGATATCTGTGTGTGCCGGCGACTATTACTGTGCATAATTATTAGGCAACTTAACAAAAAACAAATATATACCCATTTGAATTATTTATTTTTACCAGTGAAACCAATATAACATCTCCACATTCACAAATATACATTTCTGACATTCAAAAACAAAACAAAAACAAATCAGCGACCAATATAGCCACCTTTCTTTGCAAAGACACTCAAAAGCCTGCCATCCATGGATTCTGTCAGTGTTTTGATCTGTTCACCATCAACATTGCGTACAGCAGCAACCACAGCCTCCCAGACACTGTTCAGAGAGGTGTACTGTTTTCCCTCCTTGTAAATCTCACATTTGATGATGGACCACAAGTTCTCAATGGGGTGAACAAGGAGGCCATGTCATTAGTTTTTCTTCTTTTATACCCTTTCTTGCCAGCCACACTGTGGAGTACTTGGACGCGTGTGATGGAGCATTGTCCTGCATGAAAATCATGTTTTTCTTGAAGGATGCAGACTTCTTCCTGTACCACTGCTTGACTCCATCCTCAACCCGAAAAGGCCCCACAAGCTCATCTTTGATGATACCAGCCCAAACCAGTACTCCACCTCCACCTTGCTGGCGTCTGAGTCGGACTGGAGCTCTCTGCCCTTTACCAATCCAACCACGGGCCCACCCATATGGCCCATCAAGACTCACTCTCATTTCATCAGTCCATAAAACCTTAGAAAAATCTGTCTTGAAATATTTCTTGGCCCAGTCTTGACGTTTCAGCTTGTGTGTCTTGTTCAGTGGTGGTCGTCTTTCAGCCTTTCTTACCTTGGCCATGTCTCTGAGTATTGCACACCTTGTGCTTTTGGGCACTCCAGTGATGTTGCAGCTCTGAAACATGGCCAAACTGGTGGCAAGTGGCATCTTGGCAGCTGCACGCTTGACTTTTCTCAGTTCATGGGCAGTTATTTTGCGCCTTGGTTTTTCCACACGCTTCTTTTTGAATGAAACGCTTGATTGTTCGATGATCACACTTCAGAAGCTTTGCAATTTTAAGAGTGCTGCATCCCTCTGCAAGATATCTCACTATTTTTGACTTTTCTGAGCCTGTCAAGTCCTTCTTTTGACCCATTTTGCCAAAGGAAAGGAAGTTGCCTAATAATTATGCACACCTGATATAGGGTGTTGATGTCATTAGACCACACCCCTTCTCATTACAGAGATGCACATCACCTAATATGCTTAATTGGGAGTAGGCTTTCGAGCCTATACAGCTTGGAGTAAGACAACATGCATGAAGAGGATGATGTGGACAAAATACTCATTTGCCTAATAATTCTGCACTCCCTGTAAACAGTAAATTCCCCTCCTCTTTAACATTTGAACACAATAACCAATCAGTGTGTAACAGTGGAAGGACCATTTTTAGCACAGTTTAAAATAAATCAAACACACACAAATAATTTATTTTATGCCAAATAAAATTATGTTTTATAACACAGTGAAAGAAATGTAAAATAATGGTCAGATTATTGGATATTTAAATTAAACATGTAATATAATATATATACAAACCCACTTTTCATGTTATTGACCAGACACATTTCCTACTTTAAAAATAATGTTGAGAATAAGAACCTTTTTTTTTTTTTATTTGAGGTTATAACAGTTGTGAAGTGCTCCATTACATTTTGCGGCAATTAACATGGACATTCAACATGGACCCAGAGTCTTTGCTAGCATAATGTTCAGCTCAGTGTTGTGCCAGTTCAGAGCTCAAAAAATGAACTAGTTCACGTTCGTTCTTTATTTTATTTTATTCATTTTTAAACATTTTCAATACAACGTCCTTCTATCTGAACCTCCTTCAGTCTTTTCTTTCTATCTGTCATACAACTGAACAATCACAGATATGTTACATTAAAACCAATTTTGAGGTTGAGAATAGATCTTACCACTTAAGCAACACATTGTGTTATGCTGACAGTGGAAAAAAACAAGGTGCAGGTATACTGTATATGGACATTTTATTCAGACAACATTAACACGAAATGTTAATGTTAAACTTACAGTGCTCAGAAAAGATCAGAAAGTAAACAATCAGTAACAACCCGCTGTCTTTCAGTCCGTTTTTTAACCTTATCCAACTAGTGAAAATGTAGACAAACTGCTTGTGCAGAGGCGTCCGGACTCGAAGCACCAGCCATGCTAGCCTGTAACCAGCAAACTTTAAAACGTGAGCGGCGTTCAGTCTCGCCAGAGTGAACGTCACTCACGTTCACGTTCATAATATTTAAACTGATTCGTTCAGTTCAGCGATCACGAAAAATAGGAACATGGAATGCGTTCATGCACAACACTGGTCCAGCTTGGCTGGAAGTGGTGCTTTCCGCCTGAGGGTTCTTCAATAAAGCAGCAGAAACTTGACAACACCAAAGCCTCTCAGAAGACCATGGACCTAGCGGTGGTCAACTTTATTGTCCAGGGTTTGCACCCTTTTTCTGTAGTAGAACAGCCTGGGTTTGTTAATTTAATGCAGCATAATCACCCACAAGAGAGAGAGAATAGATAAGCACACAAAGCGAATGAAAGATGGAGTGAAGAATGCAATGCAGACTGCTAAATACATCACCACAACTACAGACTGTTGGACAGCTCATAGACAAAGCTTCATTGGGGTTACTGCCCCCTGGATTGATTCAGATAACCTAGAAAGCTCTGGCTTGCAAAAGGCTGAAAGGGCACATACTTATGACATGCTAGCCAGTACTCTCAATGACATTCATACAGAATGTCATTTTCACAGCGTGAACAAATTGTTAGGACCACGACAGATAATGCCTCAAACTTTATTAAGGCCTTCAGAGTTTTTGCATGTGAAGATGAAGGAAGTTCAACTGAAGAAGAGAGGGAAAATGTAAATGAAAGTGCGGAGGAAGATGATCCAGAAGAGGAGACAGAGGGTGTTGAAGTTGAGGCTTTGATGGAGGAAGAAGATGAGTGCTCTGAATATCAACTCTCAAAACATCACCGTTGTGCCTGTCATCTTTTGAATTTGATCTCAACTGCGGACGCTAAAAAAGCTGAATCGAATGTTGTGTACAGGAAGATGTCTCATGCAGCATTTGCCAAGTGCTCAGCTCTTTGGAATAAGACTGCCCGCTCATCTATCGCTGCGGAGGTTATTGAAAGGGAGTGCAAACTGCAACTCATCCATCCAGTTGATACCAGATGGAACTCTCTCTTCCTTGCAGTTGAGCGGCTACTGAGGATATTTAGAGAAAGTGGAGAAGGAGCTGTCAGAGCAGTGACCATTGCACTTAAAGTCCCCATGTAAGTTTGACTTGGAGCAGATGCACAGTTATAATATGGTTGGCTATGGATTGTGTGCCATAATATTGTAGTTCACTAATCATTTACACCTCATTTAATTGAACTGCAGTAGTATATCCTATAATTATTTAGATAACTTAGAACACAATAAGCATATCAGTCATGTCTGTTTCATATCTATGCTGACAGGCCACAAATTCATATTTTAACAACTTTTTGCAGACACAATCTAAAATAATTAAAAATAGTTTGTTGAATGATGTGTGTAATAACATTATGTATATCTAGGTGTGTGACAAATTCCTTATGTCACTTGTTGACATTCTGCATATTCCAATACTGTGTATTACAGGTTCAGCCCTGCAGAACTTGCTTTCTTGACAGAATATGCATCAACCATGAAGCCAGTATCCAAGGCAGCCAACGTGTTGCAGGCAGAGGTGGATGTCCACATGGGATGGCTGTTACCAACTATAACCGTCCAGACTGTGAAGCTGGACGCCTCCAAAAGCCATCCAAGTTCTGCCAGCCACTGATCTCTGGCCTTCAAGAAGGAATACAGCGGCGGTTTGGTGACATGCTTACTGACCCTGAACTCATTGCTGCTGCAATTTTACTTCCGGAGTTTCGCACATCGTGGACAAGCAATGAGGATTTGCTAAGGTTGGGTAAGTAATTTAAATCATTTATTTCATTGGCAAGTGTTTAATTGATAAGGAAACCTTGCAAAGAACCTTTTCTGATCCTGCCAGTTAATCTAAAAATATGTTGTTGCAACTAGGAGACCGTGGGAAATTCCAAAGTGATAATTATGGTTTTTACAAGGTTAGAGAGAAATACAATACTCTTCATATAAGCTTAATGGTTCCTTTAAATTCAAATTCAAATTCAAATTTTATTTGTCACGTACACAGTCATACACGGTATGATGTGCAGTGAAATGCTTTCTGCAACTGCTACAGACCACAGTATTGCAAATGTTGCAAGTAAACAGTGAACCAATATGCAAATATTGCAAACATAACCAAGTATTACACTTTTACGTCTTTAACATAAAATATGTGTAACTGGTAGGGTGAAGGTGTGCAAATGAGTGTAGCGTCTGCGTAGGATCACAGATGGTTGATCTTCAAAGAACCTTTTAACCTTTGACATTTACATACCAATTACAAACCTGGACCCTCAACCTGATCGTCCCGTCTTCCCCCACTGTCACAAATGTAGCGTCTGCGTAGGATCACAGATGGTTGATCTTCAAAGAACCTTTTAACCTTTGACATTTACATACAAATTACAACCTGGACCCTCAGCCTGATTGTCCCGTCTTCCCCCACTGTCACAAACATGATGCTAAACAGACTGGGTCTGCAAACTGCTCATCGGGGCTCCAAGCTTCAAAGCATTCCAAAGACCTCCTGCCTGGCCCCACCTTTGCAATACACAATCACGCACACACTTAAACATATTGTCTGTATCTTGTGCTAGGAATATGTGATTATAAGTGGATCCCGTATATGCACGCGTTGTGTGTACGTTCCCTTGTATGAATTATACTAGTTACAACTTTCTTTTGTGCATTAGGTAAAAGATAATTACCTATAATTAAGTGTATAAGTGTATCTCTACTTTCCTACCTCCTAAAGGTCCCTTTCTTGGTGTCAGAAGGAACTTCTCCTTACTACTGAAACAGTGATGCATACCATGTGATCACAAAATACATCATACAATTTCTATAAGGTAGAAATTGTAACTGCAATGAACTACAGTTTCTCTCTGGACCAGCCATAAAAATTCCGGTCAGTCGTAAACCCAGACAAAGGGAACTTCTCCCGCCAAAATGTCACACTTGTGATTGGCCATTCAGGCCACATGATGGGCGTGCCAGAAAGCATCAAAAAGAGCGTCACACAGGCACGAATGCTCAGAACTTCTCTTCTTCCTCCCGAGACACTCTTTTCAACACTTTGACTCTTTGGCGAGTTTACCTTCAAGGAGAACCTCCAGCGCCAGGCCTAAGGATCGAGGATCGTGACCCTACCGCATCAGGACTCTTGTGCATGAAATAAGGACCAATGCAAGTAACTATTTAGATGCACGTTTAAACCCCTTTTTAAGGTGAACTTAAGAATTCTCTGACGATTCTCATTAGGCTGTGGTTAATTGATGTGTAATACTGCCATTCTCTTTTCATCACTTTCCTTTACCCTGTATGTATATGTTTGTCTAATTGTTGTATGTTAGCTATAGCCGTGTTTATTAAATTCTTTAAATTCACAATCGTTTGTTTCTGTGTGCTGCTCACAGCTGAGTCACTGAACGTTGACCTTTTAAGCTACATGCTAAATTACTGCTAGCACGCAGAGTGGGAAAGCTACCTTTCCTGGCCAAAGGGGGGGATAATCGTTCCCAGAATTGATAGATAATTATATTATCTGCTCCGTGGACGGACAGATCAGGTAATTGTAACATTAATTCTGCTACAGTTTATCCCCAAATCTAGTCTAAATGTTTATTATTAATTATAACCAGTTATAATTAATTCTAGATATTTCCTCTTGAGCTAATTCGTTACATGAGTTACAGTTTTTACAGTGTTTAAAGAAAGAAGAAAGAGCCATAAAGAAAGAGCAGTAAGGACCTAAAAGCGCAGAGTCATTTTGTGCAAAGTGATTTTGTGCAAAGTGGTTTTGTGCAAAAGAGACCGGAGTGATTGGAGGTGAAAGTGCATGAGTTCTATGTACTGTTGTTGAGAGCTTGGACAGCCTGCGGGAAGAAGCTCCTCCTCATTCTCTCTGTGTTGGACTTCAGGGAGCAAAAGCGCTTCCCTGATCGCAGCAGAGAGAAGAGTCCATTGTTGGGGTGGCTGAGGACCTTCACTATCTTCCTGGCCCTGGTGCAGCACCGTTTGCTATAGATAGATTGAAGGTCAGGGAGCTTGGTACGGATGACTTGTTCGGCTGATCGAACTACGCTCTGTAGGGCTCGCCTGTCCTTCATGGTGCTGTTCCCGAACCAGGTTGAGATATTTCCCGTCAGGATGCTCTCTATGGTGCAGGAGTAGAAGTTCCTGAGCACCTTGGAGGGCAGTCTGAAGTCTCTCAGGCGTCTGAGGTGGTAGAGACGCTGCCGGGCCTTTTTCACCACGGTGTTGATGTGACAGGACCATGACAGGTCCTGCGTGATGTTAACACCGAGGTAACGGAAGCTGTCCACTCTCTCCACTGGGCTCCTGTTGATGACAGGGGTCTGGTAGGTCCTCTCCTGCTTTGTACTGAAGTCCACTATTAACTCCTTTGTCTTGCTGACGTTCAGGTGGAGATTGTTCCTCTGACAACAGTTCGCCAGATTTCCAACCTCCTCCAGGTAGGCCGTCTCATCGTTGTCAGAGATCAGGCCCACCACGACAGTGTCGTCAGCAAACTTGATGATGGTGGTGGAGCTAGTAGTGGCTGTACAGTCATGGGTGTACAGGGAGTACAGCAGGGGGCTCAAAACACAGCCCTGGGGAGCTCCAGTGCTGAGAGTGATGGAGGCTGAGACATGTCCACCCATCCTTACTGCCTGTGGTCTCCCAGTTAGGAAGTTGGAGATCCACTGACAGAGAGATGAGCTGAGTCCCAGGTGCTCCAGCTTGGTGGTGAGTGTGGAAGAGCATTTTAACATAATTTCCCTTCCGAGTGTCCAGGTGGGTGAGTGCAGTATGGAGGACATGTGATATGGCATCATCTGTGGACCGGTTGGGACGGTATGCAAACTGTAGTGGGTCGAGTGTATCTGGTAGTGAAGAAATGATGAAGTCTCTGACCAGCCGTTCAAAGATCTTCATCACTACTGAGGTGAGGGCTACAGGGCGGTAGTCGTTGAGGGAGGCAGGATGGGTTTTCTTGGAGACCGGAACAATGATGGACTCCTTGAAGCATGTGGGGATCACCGACTGAGATAGAGAGAGGTTGAATATCTCTGTAAACACAGGTGCTAGCTGGTCCGCGCAGGCTCTGAGGATTCTCCCCGAGATGCCGTCTGGTCCTGCTGCCTTCCTGGTGTTCACTCTCTTGAAGGCTCTCCTCACATCATGCTCGGTGATGACGAACGCGTTCTCGGTGCTGGCAGTGTCCTCCCGTCTACAGCTGTTGGAGCCGCTAGCCGTAGCATCGCTAGCGCCTTTAGCTGCAGCCTCGAAGTGAGCATAGAACGTATTTAGCTGGTCTGCCAGAGACACGTCCGCGTTCGTCATACTGGATGTTGGTGCTTTATAGTCTGTTATTGTCCTCAGTCCCCGCCACAGGCTCCTAGAGTCACTCTGTTCGAGTTGTGACTCCAGTTACTTCCCGTAGCGCTGCTTTGCCTCCTTCACCGCTTTCCTGACGCTGTATGACGCAGCCTTGTATGGTTCCATGTCCCCGGAAGCGAGCCCCGCGTTATAGGTCGCGGTGCGAGATTTCAGAGCGTCGCGGATGGTTTTATCCACCCACGGCTTCTGGTTGGGAAACGTTCTGACAATCGTTTTCTGAACGGTGTCGTCCGTTAGTTTCCCAATGAAACTCACAACCGCTTCCGCAAACTCACTGATGTTTCCGGAACTACTCTGGAACATGTCCCAGTCTGCGTCCTCCAGTGCGTCCTGAAGAGCGGCCATCGATTGGTCCGTCCAGCGTGCCACCTCCCTCTGAACCGGAACTTCCTGTTTAAGCCTTTGTTTGTATTTAGGCATGAGGAAGATGGCGGCGTGGTCGGATTTTCCAAATGGTGGACGAGATTGTGCCCTGTATCCTTCCTTTATTGTCGTGTAGCAATGGTCCAGTGTCCTTTCGCCCCTGGTGGGGCAGGTGATGTGCTGATGAAAGTTCGGCGCTGCGCGTTTGAGGCTGGCATTATTAAAATCTCCTGCCACAATAAGCGCAGCGTCCCGGTGCTGTGTTTGGTGCTTTGTGAGCGCCTCCTGCAGTTCGCCTAAGGCAGTGTCCGTGTCCGCTTTGGGCGGAATGTAAGCGGCGCTGATGATGACCGATGTGAACTCCCGAGGAAGGTAAAAGGGATGACACTTGATGGACAGAAGTTCCAGATTCGGCGAGCACGAGTGTGTGAGGGGAGAAATTGAATTACACCAGTTCCTATTTACCATCAAACACACTCCGCCTCCCCTTGTCTTCCCCGAGTCGCGTGTCCTGTCCATGCGGTGGACCAAGAAGAACTCGGCCGGCTGGATGGCGTGGTCCGGCACTGCTGGGTTCAGCCATGTCTCGGTGAAGCAGAGGAGGTTGCAGTCCCGGATGTCTCTCTGGAACTTTACCCTGGCCCTGAGGTCATCGAGCTTGTTCTCCAGTGACTGGACGTTGGCGAGCAGGATGCTAGGCAGAGGTGTGCTGTGTGCACGGGCCCTCAGCCTGTTCCTGACGCCGGCTCGTTTCCCCCGGGGCCGCCGCTTCGCGTCCTTTTTTTTTTCTCAGGATTTCACTCGGCCAGCTGGGATCCGGAAAAGCAGTCAAAGTCTTCGTATTGTAAGTGCATTGTATACTAATAGAAACAAGAGTGTCTCTACTGTATTTAATGCTTTGCATGGTGGTAGATTTGCCGGTGTAGGGTTGTTAAAAGAGGGTTTAAAAAAAAAAAACAAATTAAACTTGGTCGGAGCAGTCGCGACGGCAGCCGACCTCACCGGCACCATCTTGCGTTCTGTGTTTGGGTTGTTGTTATGTAGGCATGGACTACATCAAGAGTCACTTAGAGGAGTACCAAGCCTCATCACCAGATAGACATTCTGGCTCAGACGAGGAGGACTTCTTTGGCCATATGAAGGGAAACATCCAAGAAACCACAAGACAGCTGGATGCCTACCTGGCCAACTCGGCTGCCTCCATAGATACTCTAAAGTCGGTGCCCACAGTTTTCAATTTGTCCCTCAAGCTCAACACACCGTTGCCTGCATCTGCAGCATGTGAAAGACTGTTTAGTACAGCGGGGCGCATCTTTTCTGCGAAAAGAGGCAGTCTAGGGTAAAAAAACTCTTGTTGAAATTGAACAAAAAGCACTGGTAATGCTGTGCTTATAAGGGCACCAAATGGCACTTATACTCTCATGTTCGTGAGAGAGCCATTTTCGCCCTCTGACCTTTGATTGCCTGGCCAGTGATAAACTTTTCATTTGATGGTCCTTCATTTTAAGTTTCTTATTCTAAGATCTGCCTTTTGTATTTGCCTTTTGTCCCCGGCCATTTAGAGCTCTCACCAAGTTCTAATGGCCAGCCCCTCTCCCGCCGGGTCCTCCGGGACAAAGGGCGTCGTGTCCCGCTATTGTCCCGCAGCTTGTGGTTTCAGTATCTCGGGCAAGGACCCGCACCCCATCTGCATCACGTGCATGGGGGTGAAGCACACTCGGGCGTCGCTTGCGGACCCGGATGACTGCGCTCACTGCAAAGCCATGTCGGTGAAAACCCTGGAGAGGAGACTACGTATCGCCGCGTCCACACGCGCCGACACGTGTCTGCTGCCTAAAACCGCGGCGGAGGGCGTCTCAAAACCCCCTCCACCCCGCACCTCAACGAGTTGGGCGGACATAATGGACGTTGAGTCCCCTATGCTGTCCCCGCTGTTCGACAAGCACGTGTTCGCGGACAGGGAGGAGGCAGACGTTGAGGAGGAGGATGACGATCAGCTCCTCTGAGACGAGCCAGAGGAGGACGACGAGGATGCCATTCTCCCGGATGCGCAGCCCTCTAGACCTCCCAGCGCTCAGGGCAGTGAGCCCTCCACGGGGGACTTCGGTTTGCTTGAGGTGTGTAAAAGAGCCGCGGCCAGGCTGGGCTTTGCATGGCCAGCCCCCCGTGGTGACCTCGGGATTGAGAGGGACTTTTTCGACGGGAAAAGACTCCCTTCTCGTCCGCCCGCATTCAGCCAATCGCTTCCCGCGGTGCCTGCGTGTGTGACCGAGGTCAGGCTGTCCTGGGATAAACCCTTTTCTAACCGCGTTCCCGTCAAGGGCTACTCGGTTTTGGATATTGGCGACATGGAGGAGCTGGGGCTCTCCAGCCCCCCCACGGTCGGTGGCTCATCACCTCCACCCGACCAGGAGGGCTTCATTTTTGTCAACAGGACCGTCGCTCCCAGGTAAAATGGAGCACAGCACCGCCCGGCTCCTCCCCCCAGCGGTAAGAAGCGCCGGCAGACCTAGGGATTCATTTCCCTCACAGCAGGGGCATCGCCAGCACCACGTGGTCTCTGGCCTCCCCCCTCCCTTGACCGACGTCACGCTCGCCCCTCCCCCAGCGAAACGGGCGAAGCTGTGCACGTCGGCAGAACGTTCTGTTCAATTTTCAGCGGCCACTTTTGTTCCCCCGCTTCATTGCAGGACCAAAGCACCAGTTCACACCGTGCTTCCTCTTACGCCCTCCCCTCAGCTCGTTCGGTCGAGCTTGAGAGTGGAGCGGGTAAGACGGGTTCGTCCCAGTTCATTTTCCCCTTGCCGTTCTCAGGGTTCATTAAAAATTGCGCTGCCGCATCCACGCCTATGGCTGAGGGCGCAGGCGCATGAACAAAAACTAAACTTAAGCGGAGAGCGTCATGCCTCTGCGCCTCCACCAGATGGTGCTCACGCGCCGCTGGTGGGGCAGATGAACCCCCTTGCACGCCATGTTGACAGCTGGCGCGCATGCGCAGTTCACCCCTGGGTCCTGGCGACGGTAGGGAAAGGTTACAGGCTGCAGTTTGCGGCACGTCCCCGCGTTCAACGGGGTGGTTTCGTCGCTGGCAACTGGGGATGCCGCTCAGGTTTTGGAGGCAGAAATAACCCCCCTTCTGAGCAAACGTGCAATAAGGCCCGTCCCTGTGGAGGAAATGCAGCAGGGTTTTTATTCTCGCTATTTCCTGGTTCCAAAACGGGACGGAGGGCTCTGCCCTGTTCTGGACCTGCGTGTTCTCAACAAACACCTCAGGCGGTTCAGATTCAGAAAGCTCACTCACAAGGGTCTTTTTCGCTCGGTTCGTCCCGGCGAGTGGTTCACTACAGTGGACCTGCAGGACGCGTATTTTCACATAGGAATCTATTCTGCCCACAGGCGGTATCTCCGGTTCTGTTTCCACGGCGTGGGTTACGAGTTTCTCACAGTTCAGCAAATGTATAGAAGCAGCTCTGACCCCGCTCGGATCCTCGGGCGTCAGGGTTCTGGCTTATCTGGACGATTATCTGCTCTACGCCCGATCGCGCGAGCAGGCAGTGCGCGAAACGAAAGTACTGGTGACCAACCTCACCAGCCTGGGTTTCAGTATAAACTACGCCAAGAGCGCACTGGTTCCGTCCCAGACCGTAGAATATCTGGGCCTCCAGATAAATTCTGTGTCTTTTCGCGCTTCACTGTCCGAGAGACGCGTACTGTCGTTAAAACAGTGCGTTGGTCTGTTCAGCACCGGCAGAGCGGTCCAGTTCAGGACCTGCCTGCGCCTGCTGGGGCTCATGGCTTCTACTGTAGCGGCGGACAATACAACCGCGGTGGCATATGTCAATATGAATTTGGGGGCGGACCTCCTCTCCAGGGGGAACCCCCTGTACGGCGAGTGGAGGCTCCACCCTCAGGTGGTTACTCAGATCTGGCAGAGGTTCGGCAGGGCTGCCGTAGATCTCTTCGCCTCGTGCGGAGACTCGCAGTGTCCCCTGTTCTTCTCTCTGAAAGACAGCGACGCGCCGTTGGGGGTGGACGCGCTGGCGCGCCCGTGGCCGGACGCGCTGATGTACGCATTCCCACCCCTGAGCCTGATTTGCCCCACACTCTGGCGAGTGAGAGAGGGCGGTCTGACTCTCCTGCTGGTGGCCCCCCGCTGGCCGGGGCGGCCGTGGCTGGCGGAGATATTTCAGCTTCTGTGGGACGAGCCCTGGCAGCTCCCGCCATGCAGGGACCTTCTGTCACAAGCGCGCGGGGAGATTTTCCACCCCTCTCCAGGTCGGCTGAATTTGTGGGTCTGGCCCGTGAGAGGCTGAATTTGGATGCGGCTGGTCTCCCTGCCAGGGTGATCACCACCATCCAGAGTGCCAGGGCTCCATCCACGCGCACACTGTATGACAGCAAGTGGCGCGTTTTTGAACAGTGGTGCGAACAGAGGCGGGTTGTGCCCTTTGTGTGTTCGGTTACTGATGTGTTATGTTTCCTGCAGGACATGTTGGACAAGGGCAGGGCATTTTCCACTGTTAAAGTGTATCTAGCTGCGATAGCAGCATGCCACGTGGGGTTTGACAACACGTCTGTTGGTATGCATCCTCTCGTGTGCCGTTTTATGAAAGGCGCCCGCCGGCTCCGGCCGGCTAGTCACCTTTTCGTCCCTTCGTGGGACTTGCCCTTGGTCCTGCAGATGTTCTCAGAACCTCCTTTTGAGCCTCTGGAACAGGTGAGTGTGAAACTCCTGACCCTCAAGACAGCTTTGCTTCTCGCGCTGTCCTCAGCGAAGCGGGTGAGTGAGATTCATGCGTTCTCTGTTCCTCCTTCTTGTATGAACTTCGGCCTGGGCGATGCTAGAGTTGTACTGTTACCTAACCCTGCATTTGTTCCCAAGATTGTTAACTCTGCTTATAATTGTAGCGCCGTGGAGCTGAGCGCTTTTCACCCCCCTCCATTTGCTTCAGAAGAAGATCAGAGGCTGCATTGTTTGTGTCCGGTACGTGCTTTGCGGGTTTACACGGACAGAACCAGAGATTTCAGGAGGAGTGACCAGCTGTTTGTGTCCTGGGCTCCTCCATACATAGATAAGCCGATTTCATCTCAGCGGTTATCGTGCTGGCTGGTGGAGGCAATCGGCCTGGCCTACCATGCACGAGGTCTCTCGCCCCCGCAGGGGTTTAGGGCTCATTCCACTAGAGCCACGGCTACCTCTTGGGCTTTATTCAGGGGTGTTTCTGTACGTGATATTTGTGCTGTTGCTAGCTGGGCTACACCGCACACATTTATTAGGTTTTACCGACTCGACGTCACAGCCCCACCGCTCGCGCTCGCTGTGCTTAGTGTCGGTGCCGCTGATTAGTGTTGTTTCGGCTCCGTGTGCATCCGGACGGAGGTACTTCGGAAAGCATGCAATACGGGAGTTGGCCATATCTTTCCCATAGTGAGATACCGAGCGAATGTTTGAAAGAGAACGTGAGGTTACTCGACGTAACCCCGGTTCTCTGATAACATGAGTGAGGTATCGCACTGCTTTCCCCTCCTTGCATTTGGCACGGGGAAGAGCATGCTAGAGAAGGCCGTTCCGGTGGGCGGCGGCACCTGATATAGGGAGGCGGGGCTCCCGGGGTGCAGCTGCCATTGGTCCGTCTGCGACGGACGTGGTGTCATTGGTGCTTCCGCGATCGGTCACGCTGAGGGCGTTCCCATAGTGAGATACCTCACTCATGTTATCAGAGAACCGGGGTTACGTCAAGTAACCTCACGTTTTTTCTGCAATCAATAGATCATTGACAAGATTTACAATTACATCTGTTTTTCACATAGACTTGTCTTTTGTTAAAGAAAAAACTCTTAACAAAAAGTATTGATAATGCTAGGTTGATCAGGGGTCTGAATAGCATTTATACTGGCATATTCTTAAGAGAGCCACACCCCAGCCAACGGTCAAATTTTATTTTCAAGGTCCTTTTTGTTGTTTCTCATTCTAACATCTGCCTTTTGTATTGACTAAGTGTTGTGTTATCCATTATTAGGCCAATGTCATTGGAACATAAACTTTGTATTTACTAGTTTTACAGTTGCGCTACATTTGTTTTTCATGCAAGCCAGGATAAAGGACTTTGGAAAGCAACTCTTGTTGAACAGAATGTGCTGGTGATACGAAGCTGGTGATACGTACTGCCATATTCTTGAGAGCGCCACCCCACGACTGGTGTTTGGTTACTGTTGTGTTTCCCTTTTACTGCTCTTAACAGAAGTGTTGAATAGTTTTGCAAGTACATAAATGATTTAAAGATATATCATGTCCTGATTGGTTTATCTTAATGGTATATTAGTGGGTAATACCTAGTAGATAACTTGTCATCCACATAATTCTAAGGTACACACAGTATTGCAGAGTGCACACACAATAAGCACACTAAACTTTCCAATACACATATACTGTAAAATTGCTTGTAATTATTACGAGCAATGACATCAGTACAGGCATAAATCAGTATATGTACTATGCTTTTACAAAATGGCACACCCCAGATGTTGAGACAAACCATTGTGTGAGTACTTTTACTTAAAAAAATACTTTAAAGTAAATTTAAAAGTAAGTACTTAGGACTTTTACTTAAGTAAGATTGTTTATGTAGCACTTCTACTTTTCATTTCACTACTTTATCGCTGTCTGTCTCATTGTTGTCTACATGTTTTGTTTGTTTGCACTTTATGTCAGTTTGTAACATTGTTTCAATGTTACATGTAACACCAGGTTCTGGAGAAACGTTGTACGGTCTGACACGTATATAGCTGAAATGACAAAGCTCAACTTCAGATTGTGTTGGTCCACTTCCATGAAGACTCGGGGTGATCGGGGCTCTTCTCTCAGGCAAGCTTTGTGGGTGCATATGTGGTGGATTCGAAGTTGAATGAGACCGAACAGGAAACTGAAAACTCGAGCGTGCCATATCAACATGCTGAAAAGCTACGTTGAGCGAGAGAACATAGTGGTACAGGACAAAGCTGCAGAATAGTGAAATTCTGCACGATTTAGAAGCTCATCTGTCCCACAGACCGCAGGCAGGTTATTGGGTTAAGTCAGCCACATGCCGCTTTGCTCTCTGACACATCTGGAGGTACGTCTACTTGTTGGAGAAGTCCATGCCTACTGGTTCATAAGCCTGATGGGACATTTCGGTTCGGTACTGATAACTGAAAGGTTGATGCAATCACTAAACCAGATTCATTTCCATTTCCTCGAATGGAAGACTGCGTAGACAAGGTTGGTGCAGCCCGAGTTGTCATGAAATGAGACCTTCTGCAGGTTACTGGCAGGTTCTGTTGACTCCTCGTGCTGCTGAGATCTCTGCCTTTGTTACACCTGATAACTGTCTGCAGTGCTCGGTGATGCCATTTGGGTTACGTAATGCGCCTGCTACCTTCTAGTGCTTCATATGTCACTGGAGTCCCTTTCTGTGAAGATTATTCAGATTGTAATATAATCTATTCATCCACCTGGACCAGCACATTGAGAAATTAGAACTTTTTTTAAGCGCCTTCAGCCAGTGTAACTAACCCTCAAGCGAAAGTGACCTACTTAGGAGAAGAAGTGAGTCAAGGTCAAGTTCGACCCATGTAGGCCAAAGTTCAGGTTGTCATGAATTTCCCTGTCCCCAGTTTGAAACAGGAATTGCGCTGTTTGTCTTTTTTGGAGAAGGCTGTATTCTATCTGGGTTTTTTATCAGAACATCTCAGATGTGTTCTGCCGTTAACCAAGCTGCTTCTTGGCAGTGCAACCTTGGTTTGGTCTCAGGACTGGAAGGAAGAGAAGGGAGGAAATACACGAGACAGACGCCCTGTTCACAGTAGCAGTCTACCCTGCACTTCTTCTTGGCCACACTGCTTTGTCTTTGTGTCAAGGATTAATTTTACATCTTTCTGTTTATTAAAAGTTGATAAAAATGTTTGTAGCATTTTCCTCCCTGTTTCCTGGACCAGGACTCTCCTGATCAAGAAGAATTAATTATATTGTCTTCGTATTTTGTAGCAGTCAGTCAATATTGAGAAGGCCAGAACTGATGGTCAAATGATGATTTATTGAAGCCGTCCGTGTCATCAACCAACGTAAGAGCTAAGCAAGAGCAGATACCAATAATTACGATCACATCCCCAGTCATGCACAGCACCTTACGTTAGTATATTTCTTTCCCTTAGCATAACAAATCACGTCTTTTCTCACAAACATTACAAGATGCTCAAATATACTTTAGTCATCGTTACAAACCTTGTTCCCTTATCTACTGATGCTAGATTTGTTGCTTTTAACTTTCTCGGTTGTCCTTTTCTCTGCGTTCCCACTGAGCCTTTCCTGCTTTACTTGGCGTCTTCTGTCTTACCTCAAGCTCAGTTCCGTTACCGTACTTCCGCTCACAAAGGGGTTATCAAAATAAGAGCGGGTAACATTACATTAATGTAAATCTTACGTTTTTTGGTCTTTACACTCCCATCAAATTATTTTCTGTTGAACATATGAAACACAAATAATTTATAAAAAAAAACTGTCACAAAAAGAATAACATAGTAAACATCTTAACACTGTAACTTGAGAAATGTCCATGCACTCAATCATCAGGAATTTACATTCCACTATCTTCCAGCAGCAGAACTAACTTATGAACTGGACGTTCTACCACTGACATTTTATTCACACGCTGACCTCCTTTGGTAAGATTTCTGTCAGCAAAAGCTATTTTAACCTTTCTGACAAGTCCATCTGTATCTTCTACAGTGTCCAACATTCGGCCAAGCTTCCATTGGGATCGAGGTCGCATGTCATCTTTGTCCATTACTATGTCACCTATTTGCATGTTCCTTTTAGGCGTGTTCCATTTTTGTCTGGTCATAATGTTTTGAAGGTACTCCTGTCTCCATCTGCTCCAGAACAGCTCGAGTAAGTACTGTATTTGACGCCATCATTTGCGTGCATACAAGTCCGCTTTAACGAACTGTCCGGGGGGGGGGGGGGGGGGGGGGGGCAGAGCCGTTGAGGTTTTCATTGTGACAAGGTGGTTTGGAGTAAGTGGCTCCAAACTTTGTGGATCATTGAGATTGTCTGTTGTTAGGGGGCGGCTGTTTACTATTGCAGCTGCTTCATAGAAGAAGGTTCTGAGGGAAGAATCAGTGAGCCGACCGGGTGTGAGAGCCAATGTTGCATCAAGAACATTTCTTACAGTTAAGTATTTGTCGTTCCCACACTCCACCTGCGTGACTAGCATGAGGTGTGTTTAGGATGAATTCACATTGTTTTTCTGCAAGGAAGGTTGTCAGTCTGTCAGCGTCCATTCCACTTTGTGCTGTGTTCAGCTCATTTTTGGCACCTATGAAGTTGGTACCCTGATCACATTTTATTTGTCTGACTGAGCCTCTTATGGCAATGAAACATCTGAGTCCATTTATAAAAGTATCTGTTGACAGATCCTCTAACATTTCAACATGGACTGCACGTGAATAGAAGCATGTGAAAAGGAGGCCATACCTTTTGTGTTCTTTCCGTGCTTGTTTGGTCAGGAACGGCCCAAAAACGTCCATACCACAGTATGTGAAGGGTGGAGTGTGTTCAATTCTCTCTGTGGGTAGATCTTTCATTTTTTGTCCTTCCACAGGTCTCCTTTGTCTACGACAAAACACACACTGGCGAATATAGGATGCAACCTTTTGGCTTAACCTTGGAATCCAATACCCACTGGATCGTATCTCATTCATCGTGAAGCCTTTTCCTTGATGACTGACCCTTTCGTGGCATTGGGCAATTATCAGTTTTGCGATGTGATGTTTGGGAATGATGGTTGGATGTTTGAATGAATTTGGGAGAGATGAATGTCGTAGTCTTCCTCCCACCTTAAGCACATTATCTTTGTCCAAGAAAACATCCAAGTTGTGCATTTTGTTGTTCTTTGATAGTTGTTTGCCTTTGTTTAGTGTATCTATTTCATTTTGATATGCTTGTCTTTGTAAGTCCTTGATAATGACAGTTTCTGCATTTTGTCTTTCTGTCACAGTGGTGATCGTGTTTGATTTGTCTTTAAGCAGGTATCGTCTGAGACGTGCTACTGCACTGACTGCGCGGGACCAGGATGAGAACTTTCTGAGGCGGTCACTAAGGCTTGCATGTTCAGCAGTTTGTGTACTTAGTGTCTGCACCTTTTTCACCTTTGGTGGGTGTTGTATTTCTCTTTCCCATAGGAATTTAGGGCCAGTAGCCAATTGGATGAGAGTAGTTCGTTTACTGACATGCCCCTGGAAGCCATGACTGCTGGGTTTTCGGCAGTAGGCACATGAAACCATTGTTGTGGTGTGGTATTGTTGCGGATTTTCTGCACTCTATTCGTGACAAAGGTGTGAAAACGCCTTGCCTCATTATTTAGGTATCCTACAGTCACTTTAGAGTCAGTCCAAAAGAACTCTTCGACATTGTCATAAAGTAGTTCCTCTCTCAGCATGTTGCTTACGGTGACTGACACTGTGGCTGCGGTAAGTTCCAGCCTTGGGATTGTGGTGATTTTTGTGGGTGAGACACGTGCTTTGCCCATAATGAAGGCACAATGAACTTCCTTGTCTTTGTTTAAGAGTCTGAGATAAGAACATTGTCCATATCCTGTGGTGCTTGCGTCAGAAAAGTGATGTAATTCTCTTTTCACCACATCTCCAAAATCTGCAGGAACATAACATCTGCTTATTTGTAATTTTCTCAAATTGTGAAGATCTCCCTTCCAGCGCTCCCACCGTGGCCTGAGATGCTCTGGTATCGGGTCGTCCCAATTCGTTCCTTGGCGGCACATTTCTTGGAGGATTCCTTTGCCATTGAGCACGTAAGGAGCTATGAATCCAAGGGGGTCATATATTGCCGCAACTGTGGATAGGATGCCTCGCCGGGTTGGTGGTTGGTCTTTTAGTGTGATGTTGAACGTGAAGCAATCTTCCTCCACGTTCCAGTAAATGCCAAGTGCTCTTTCAGTCTGTGCTTCATTAAATGTCAAGTCCTTTGTTTTTGTATCTGTGGCATGCTCTGAGGTCGGAATACTATTCAGAACGTTGATGTTGTTGGACACAAACTTGTGTAACCTTAATCCACCCTTTGCGCACAATTCACGTGCTTCTTTTGCCAGTTGTATAGCATCCTTGACTATCTCTGCGCTGGTGACAGCGTCATCTACATAGAAGTCTCTTGTTATGAACCGTGAGCCCGCAGGATATGCAAGGCTGTTCTCTTTGGCTAAATGTTTCAGTCCATAGTTTGCACAACCAGGTGACGAAACAGCGCCAAAGAGAGGAACTGTCATTCTGTATGCTTGCGGTTGGCTGTTTATGTCACCATCTTTCCACCATAAGAAGCGCAAGTAATTGCGATCGCTTTCTTTGACCTGAAACTGGTGGAACATTTTCTCGATGTCACACATCAGCGCTATTTGGTGCTGTCTGAAGCGCACAAGAACACCCATAAGACTGTTGATCATGTCGGGGCCAATCAGTAAATGTTCATTAAGACAGGTACCTTTGTGTTTGGCGGAACAGTCGAAGACCACATGTAACCTGTCAGGTTTCTTTGGATGATAGATGCCATGGTGTGGTATGTACCATGTCTTGCCAGGGAGTCCGATATCATCAGTCTCTTCTGCATCACCTCTTTCAATGATGTCATTCATGTATTTCCTGTAATGCTCCTTGTATGTTTCGTCTTTCATGAGTTTGCGTTTGAGCTTGTTTAGTCTGTTTTCAGCAAGTTGTCTGTTCTCTGGCATTTGTGGCTTTTCTCTAAATGGCAATGGCATCTCCAAATGTCCCGTTTCCGTCTGTGTTATGCCTTGCTCAAGCTTCTGGAGGAATATTAAATCCTCTTGTGATACAGTCTTTTCGTTTCTGTCCGTCTCTTTGAAATCTCTTTCCAGAGCAAGTATTGCATCTGCTGGAGTGGAGTGAGGGATTTCTTTAACTGTGACTCTGTGGCTGTCTATAACCGTTTCATTGCAAAGCGCTGCGTTGCCTACTATGCTCCATCCTAAGTCCGTGCGAATAGCATAGGGCTCACCATCTTTTCCTAAGATTATTCGTTTAGGTGCAAGAGCCCT
Organism: Denticeps clupeoides; assembly: GCF_900700375.1. NCBI lineage: Eukaryota > Metazoa > Chordata > Actinopteri > Clupeiformes > Denticipitidae > Denticeps > Denticeps clupeoides. Next base: position 4,902,788 of record NC_041717.1, read on the forward strand.
GGGACAGGTGTAACCTATAAGGAGACCCACTTCACAACTGAGGAGTGGAGGGATCTCATCTACAATAGGCAGTAAATGACTCCACTGTTTGGCTGTTTCACATGTGGGTATGTGTTCCCTGTTAGCAGGTAAGCAATCCTTGGAGTATGCCGTGGGGAGCTTTATGACTGTGGCTGAGTTGTAACCTCTCACCAAGAGATCAGACACCCTTCCACTACTTACGACAGCATTCTTACCCATCATGGTAGTCAATTTCAGTTTTACTGGACAAACATCTGCCTGCAGCTCCTGCGTTACATTCTGAGTGTCTAATAATGCATAGACCAATTTTTCCTTGAGTGGATTGGTGGTGGTTGACAGCCATACTGGGACTATCATTGAGGTGCTGACGGTCTGTTCTGATCTGGCAACATTAAGTGACATGGCTGTTGCAGTTTCAGGTGAGTTACCTTGATTTGCATTTTCCGTACTCCCACGTGTTTGTCTTTGCAAACCGTTACTGTAGTTTTCATCATGAAGACACACAGGATGTCTCTTTGTGCAGGTTTCGCAAGTGAGGCGGCGTCTGCAGTCCTTAGCACGGTGTCCTTTTTTCAGACAGCCATAACAAAGTTTATTGTCTCTCACATATTTCTTTCTATTTTCTGGAGACATCTTTAAGAAGTCTGGGCATTTGTGAAGCTGATGTGCGTGCTGGCACAACATGCATGGAGAACTGTTAGGTGTCTTTGTTACTGTCCGTTTGTCACTTTGTACAGTTGCATTTGGGTTAAATACACCTGCTTTACTCCCACTGATTACCCTTGTACTCCTTTTATCAATATTTGTTTCAGTGCGGCGAAGTGCGTGAATGGAGGTGACTGAGTTACAAGCAACTTCCGCTTCTAATGAGAGGAAGGAAGCAAAATCACAAAAACTTGGAAACTCACCACCCTCCATCAAAGTTTTTGTTACCTGTCTATTCCATCTTGCATTTATCCAGTCCGGTAGTTTGTGCAACAATCTTTGGTTTTCTTCGCAGTCGTTGAGTATTTGTAGTCCCTTTACGTGAGGCATAGCAAGCTTGCATGCATTTATGAAATCTGCAAGGTTCCTTAATCCATCAGCGTCTCTGGACTGCACCTTTGGCCAATTCGCTAGCTTCTCTCTAAATGCCATTTGTATCATGAAAGGTTGACCGTATCTTTGGTTTAGTTTATCCCAAGCATCTTTGTATGCCTCTTCATCGTTTCTGAAAAAAGTTCCTTCAAGACATTTGCGAGCCGACCCAGTTACATATCTTTTTAAGTAGTACATTTTATCTGCCGCTGAGAGGCCCTTTCGTTCAATCACGGACATGAATGTGGATTTCCACTCTATGAAATTTATTGGATCACCACTAAACACTGTTGGTTCTGGCGTGGGAAGTTTGTTCATTTTTATGCTGTCTTGCACTGCTTGTGCTAGTATGACGCGCTCAAAAGTTTGGTCATAATTAGGTGTTTAGTTTCTTGTATTTTATCCCATATCCAGGAACACACTCAGGGAAGAATTTGGTCTTACCACCAGGGGGAGCTATCACTGGAAGGGGGAATTGGCGTTAACTCTCGCAGTATTTTCTTTAGATAAAGAAATTCCTGCACGAGCGAACGACACTAACGATTCCTGCCTGTGCTTTCTCTGTTATATACAGGTTAGTATAGTGCACCACTATTTCTAAATAAACCCACTAGGTATAATAGAGAAATTACTCATAAGAGCTGTTGGAAAACGCGACAGGTATCACATGGTTCGGAGTAAAAGTGTAAGACACGGGTAATTCAGTGAAATGGTGGCCGCGCCATGCGCGCTTCTTTGTTCATGTTACTACTGCCAGGTAGATTGAGTGTATTCTTTATGTGTATGTGTACATATGTTAAGACCACTGATGTGCTGTGGGATGGGAAAATACTGGAAAGATTCTGTTCAAGGTGTTTTTGAAAGTAATTATTGCATTTATGTTAAGTAATACTGGTTTGTACTATTATGAAAATGGTTGTTCAATGGGCTGAAAGCACAAGTATGTGGGTTGATTCTGTAAAAGTGATAGCAGATATTGAACGAATGTAATGTTCGAATATGTATTTCTGTTGAGATTAACATGTGAGAAGACTGAAAACTTAATGTAATTCAGGAAGTGAGTGTATGTAAATTGTTTGTAAAGTTGAGTGTAAAATCTATTTTTCTTGAGATAAAGAAATGCCTGCACGAGCGAACGACACTAACGATTCCTGCCTGTGCTTTCTCTGTTATATACAGAAACCGCAGACACAAATACACTTTTAAAAATCTGTCACAGTCCCGGGGCACTGGGATCTGTAACACTAGCTCAGAGACATCCGAGTGAGCTGTTTGCACAGGAATGAAGGGGAGAGCTGGTATGGGCTGTTTGGGTGTGAAGTTTGGGCTAACTGGTTCGCCTTTTATTGACTGTTCATCCTCCACCAGTGATAACTCTCTATCATATGCTTCCAACCTGGCTCGAGCCGCTTTTACTTCCTTCTGCGCTCTTAAGCGTTCCAGCTCTGAATTTTGCGCTGCCATTTGTTCCTTGTGCTCCTCCTCTAGAGCCTTTATCCTTTCTCTTTGTCTTTGTTCCTAGGGTGGTAGTAGCCTAGTGGGTAACACACTCGCCTATGAACCAGAAGACCCGGGTTCAAATCCCACTTACTACCATTGTGTCCCTGAGCAAGACACTTAACCCTAAAAATTGCTCCAGGGAGACTGTCCCTGTAAATACTGATTGTAAGTCGCTCTGGATAAGGGCGTCTGATAAATGCTGTAAATGTAAATGTAAATGTAAATGTTCCTCTAATACAACCTCATATTCTGCCTCTTTTGCTGCTAATTCCGCTGCTGCTTCGGCTCGCTTTGCGGTAAGCTGTGAAGCTGAGGATCGTTGGCTGTGGTTTGATGCCGCGGTCGAGCCATATATGGACAAGGCATAGTCACGCTGTAAAAGTCCACGTAAACGAGTTCTTTCACGCTCTGCATCAAAATCTCCAGAATTATTCTTACAACTTCATGAGTTACTGCTTCACATGCATCAATCTTTCTCCTTATGTCAGATGCTGGTGCCACTTGGTTTCTCATTTCTGAATAGAACATCAATATATTGTCTCTCCTTTGTTCTATTATGTCTGCAAGTTCTGACATCTCTTCATCTGTGATATCTGTCTTTAGCTTTTCTCTTGTTTCTCGAACTTGCATTTTCCATTGTTCATAAAGAGTTGTTAGTCTCCTTTCCTTTTGGCTCAATTCTTCCTTTCGGTATGTTAGCATCCTTTCAGTTTGTACTTTAACTCTTTCAGAACGTCTTGGTAAGTCTGACATGCTTTGAGCTTTATCTTGAAGCTCACTTAACATTTGTTCTTTGCATGTGATTGGATCTTTAATGTATTGTTGTGAATTTGTGACTGTTTGACTTGGTGATGCAGCTTGCACATCTTCCATTTGAGACTCTTTCGATCAGTTTCGTCTTCTGACCAACTTCTGCCACCTGCTGGACGTCGCGAGTTATACCTTAAACCACGTAGTGCAGCGGGAGGCGGCGGTCAAGCTCTTACTGTAGCAGTCAGTCAATATTGAGAAGGCCAGAACTGATGGTCAAATGATGATTTATTGAAGCCGTCCGTGTCATCAACCAACGTAAGAGCTAAGCAAGAGCAGATACCAATAATTACGATCACATCCCCAGTCATGCACAGCACCTTACGTTAGTATATTTCTTTCCCTTAGCATAACAAATCACGTCTTTTCTCACAAACATTACAAGATGCTCAAATATACTTTAGTCATCGTTACAAACCTTGTTCCCTTATCAACTGATGCTAGATTTGTTGCTTTTAACTTTTTCGGTTGTCCTTTTCTCTGCGTTCCCACTGAGCCTTTCCTGCTTTACTTCGCGTCTTCTGTCTTACCTCAAGCTCAGTTCCGTTACCGTACTTCCGCTCACAAAGGGGTTATCAAAATAAGAGCGGGTAACATTACATTAATGTAAATCTTACGTTTTTTGGTCTTTACAATGCTGTTGTGAATTGTAGTTGTGAACATCACTTCAAGGTGACTTTTACAGATTGTTTCACAAAAGACTGCAGAATAACCTCCCCTGAATAAACAGTAAATTCCCCTCCTCTTTAACAGAGACACATTTAAACACAATAACCAGTCAGTGTGTAACAGTGGAAGGACAATTGCACAATTTCAAATAAACCAAACATACACAATGGTCAGGATCAAATAAAACTGTGTTTCATAACACAATGAAAAAAAATTAAAATAATTGTCAGATAGGGAATCTATGAGCATTCAAAAAAATCTCAAACCAAAATCAACATTTCATGTGTTTTAAATATAATACTTAAATTGAACATATAATATGGGTCAAATATAATTTCCCCATATATAATATAGGTTAAAAATGTCTGCTACAGCAATTAATTAAGCAACAGCAATATAATTCTGTCACAGCCAATACACCTCCAGCCCACCAGAGAGCACCAGACCAGACAGGAAGAAGGCGACCCAGAAGCGGAAACGAGAGCGGGCAGCGTAGAGTATAAAAGTCAGGTAACCCTGAGGAGACGCTGCCCGCTCTTTGAGTTGAATATATTCCCAGAGACGCTAGCCTTGTTTTCCCACGCCCAGCTGACCAGAATCCACGACCACGAGCCTTGCCTGCCCCCTTTGTTATGACGATCTCCTGCCATTGACACCGAGTTTGCCTGACCCTTGTGACAAGACGTTCTCCCCGCTACCCCCCACGAAGCCCTAGTTCCCTCCACGCCGCGCTACGGCGCGTCCACGACTACACTCCCGTCCCAACTCACCTCCGGCCTCCCTCTCCCCGACCAAACGCCTCCGGTCCTCCTCCCCAGCGCGTCCTATGTCTGCTCCCCGTTTGACGACTTGTCCCCTTGCTCCCAGCATGCCTGCAAATGCGTCCCCGAACTCCAGCAGTGACAGTAAGAGCGGGCCATCTCCTGACGCAGCAGGCATGTCCACCATGCAAGAGACGCTCGGTCAGCTGACCGCGTTCCTACAGCTGCAGCACATCGGCATGCGGCTGACCGGATGCGCGCTGGACTGGGTCACGACGCTGGTAGAGCGACGCGACGCGACCCGATCTGTCTGTCTGTCCCCGCCTTCCTGGACCGCCTCCAGACCGTGTTTCAGGGAGAGACCGGGCGGCGCGCGTCATCTTTGCGGCTCCTGTCGCTACGCTAGGGAAATCGGAGCGTGAGCGATTACGCGATTGAATTCCGAACCGTGGCGAACGACAGTGAGTGGACTGACGCCGCGCTCCCCGCCGCGTTCTACCAAGGCCTCCGGGAGGCGGTGAAAGACGACATGGTAAATAGCGATTGGGGAACCACGCTGAACAGTATAATCACGCTGGCCACGTCCATAGACAGACGTCCCGCTGAGCGCGACCAAGAACGGCGTAGCCACGCCCCTTTCCACTGAGCCCCCGTCGCGCGCCTGCATGACGCCCCTAGCGATCCTACGAACCCATGCAAATGAGCCGAGCCCGACCCCCACTCACTCCCCAGGAACGAAAACGGCGAGAAGAGCAGAAACGCTGCCATTACTGTGGAGAACCTAACCACCTCAGCGCCATCCCAACCGTCGAATCAAACCACACCCATCTGGAAAAAACCCACGCTTCCCTGAGGTCCGGAGCCCCCTGGCGAGGACCAAGGCCATTCCCAGAGCCTCCACCCGCTGCTCACTTCCCATCATTGTCTGCTGGAATAAACCCAGACCCGGCCACCATCAGGGGCGAGCGTTGGTGGACTCCGGGGCGGCCATGAACTTGATAGACGTCGATCTGGCCACCCGACTCCAGCTCCCCGTCTCCCGTTGTGATCCTCCCCATGCGGTTATGAGACTGGATGGCAGCCCGTTGGGCTCAGGGAGAATCCTTTTCCAAACCAAACCCCTACTAATCTGCCTTGAGCCCAATCATGTGGAAACCATGACATTCTACTTAACCACGATCCCCCATGACCCAATTGTGTTAGGATACCCATGGCTGACCACCCACGAGCCCCACATTGACTGGACCACAGGCACAATCAAACAGTGGGGACGCCAATGCATCCACCACCAACCCCGACAGGCCACGCCCCCGAACCGCTCTGGACCCGCAACGGTGAGACTCGGCCACGCCCCTCAACCCATCCCATGCTCGCTGCCTAGGACCAAGACCCCGGTCCAAAACTGCAAACCACGCCCATTAGCTGAAACCACGCCCCTTAGAGACAATGTGACCCAAAAGCTGCCAGAGACCACACCTCGATCTCCACATGACACCACCTCCTCCTTACTGGGGGTCCCTGACTGTTACCATGACCTTGCTGCGGTCTTTGACAAGGACAAGGCAGCAGAGCTGCCCCCCCATAGACCTTATGATCTGGCGATTGACCTGCTCCCTGGCGCCTTACCACCACGAGGCCGACTGTTCTCGCTCTCACTTCCAGAGCGAAAGGCGATGGACGAGTACATCACGGCATCCCTGGCTAGCGGCATAATCCGTCCTTCCACCTCTCCAGCTGCTGCTCCGTTCTTTTTTGTGGGTAAGAAAGACGGGGGACTGAGGCCATGCATTGATTATCGGAAGCTGAACGCGATAACTAAAAAGAACCAGTACCCCCTACCACTTCTGAACACCGCCTTTGATCTCCTGGCAGGGGCCACCGTCTTTACCAAGCTGGACCTCCGGAATGCATACCACCTCGTTCGGATCCGGGAAGGGGATGAGTGGAAGACGGGTTTTATCATGCCATCCGGACACTATGAGTATTTGGTAATGCCCTTTGGTCTCTCAAACAGCCCAGCCGCCTTCCAGGCGCTCGTTAATGACATCCTCAGAGACATGTTGGATCAATTTGTGTTCGTCTACCTAGATGACATTCTAATTTACTCACCCAACCTCTCGACCCACATCTCCCACGTCAGAAAGGTCCTCCAGCGCCTTCTACAAAACCGTCTCTTTGTGAAATTGGAAAAGAGTACTTTTCACACAGCGGAAATCTTCTTCCTGGGGTTCCAAATCAGCCCCCAAGGAATTGCCATGGATCCCATCAAGACAACCGCAGTCACGGACTGGCCTGTACCCACCACCATTCGTCAGCTGCAACAGTTCCTCGGATCCGCCAACTTTTACCGTCGCTTCATCCGCAACTTCAGCAAGGTGGCACAACCCATGACCTCCCTCCTTAAAGACCAACCAACCCGACTCCACTGGAACCCCCAAGCTCAACAGGCATTCAGCCAACTCAAACAGCTATTCACCACGGCCCCCATCTTATTCCACCCAGACCCCCTACTCCCATTCGTCGTTGAAGTCGACGCGTCTAGTCTAGGCGTGGGGGCGGTACTATCGCAACGCAACCCCCTGGACCACAAATTGCACCCATGTGCCTTCTTCTCCCGAAGACTAAACCCGGCGGAGCGGAACTATGATGTCGGGAACAGGGAACTCCTGGCCATCAAACTGGCCCTGGAGGAGTGGCGCCATTGGCTGGAGGGGGCAGTCCACCCATTTTTGGTACTGACAGACCACAAAAATCTGCCGTACCTCCAAAACGCCCAACGCCTTAACCCACGGCAAGCACGGTGGGCCTTGTTCTTCACACGGTTCGAATTCACTGTATCCTACATCCCCGGCACCAAGAATGCGAAGGCTGATGCCCTGTCCCGCCGGTACACCCCAGAGGCTGAGGACAATCCGTCCTCCCCCATCCTCTCCCAGCCGTTCCTACTGGCCCCCGTACGCTGGACCCTCATGCAAGAGGTGATTGCGGATCACACACACACCACCCCCCACCTCGGACCACGCCTCCCAACCTCATGTACGTGTCACCCCCTCTCCGACCACGCGTCCTACAATGGGGGCATGACACTCCATTGGCCGGACACCCTGGACGTCAGCGCACCCGGGCCAACATTCAGCAGACGTTCTGGTGGCCAGGCCTGGCCTCAGACGTACAGGCATACGTTGCCGCTTGTAACACCTGCGCCTCACACAAGGCCGACACACAAAGACCCCAATGCCTTCTCCTTCCCCTGCCTCGCCCCCATCGCCCATGGTCCCATGTCTCCATGGATTTCATCACGGAACTGCCACGATCAAGAGGGATGACCACCATTATGGTACTTGTGGACCGTTTTTCCAAGATGGCCCGGTTCATTGGCCTTCCAGGACTCCCAACCGAGAGGGTCAACCAGGAGGTGGAGACCTACCTTCGCTGCTACTGCTCGGCCCGACCAACCTCCTGGTCCCAACACCTCCTCTTGGCGGAGCTTGCACGGAACCAGACACTGAGTTTGCCTGACCCGTGTGACAAGACGATCTCCCCGCTACCCCCGCTCGAAGCCCTAGTTCCCTCCACGCCGCACTGCGGCGCGTCCACGACTACACTCCCGTCCCAACTCACCTCCGGCCTCCCTCTCCCCGACCAAACGCCTCCGGTCCTCCTCCCCAGCGCGTCCTATGTCTGCTCCCCGTGTGACGACTTGTCCCCTTGCTCCCAGCATGCCTGCAAATGAGTCCCCGAACTCCGGCAGTTACAAATTCAAATCATTTAATTCAAAACGGAACTATGTACAGTTTTAATAAGATCAATTGAACATACAGCAAAAATATAAATAAAGTATAAAAAAGGGCATTTCAACACAATGAAAAAACAATGAGAACACTTTACATTAACAACGAAACGTGTCTTCTGTATTTAACCTTCACCCTGAGGGAGCAGTGGGCAGCCATGACAGGCGCCCGGGGAGCAGTGTGTGGGGACTTTGCTTTGCTCAGTGGCACTTTGGTCACAACTTGGCAGATCTGTATTCGAACCAACAACCTTCTGATTACGGGGCCGCTTCCTTAGGGCAGTGGTGGCCTAGCGGTTAAGGAAGCGGCCCTGTAAACAGAAGGTTGCTGGTTCGAATCCCGATCCGCCAAGGTGCCACTGAGGTGCCACTGAGCAAAGCACCGTCCCCACACACTGCTCCCCGGGCGCCTGTCATGGCTGCCCACTGCTCACTCAGGGTGATGGGATAAATGCAGAGGACAAATTTCACTGTGTGCACCGTGTGCTGTGCTGCTGTGTATCACATGTGACAATCACTTCACTTTAAAAAACTTTAAAAACTTTTAACTGCTAGGCCAACACTGCCCTCAACATATTTCTATTCCCTCCTCAGCTTCGTTGTCCTCGTATGCCACTCTCTCCAGATGTTCTCTCCACGGGATGGTCCTGAAATGATCTCTGCACTCCAGACGTCCGTCTGATTGCCCAGCTTCTCTCTTACCTCCATTAAAACCACCATGTCACGAATTCCATAGAACAGAAATTGTGTTGGTCAGTCATGAATGGTCTACTTGTGTCTGGTTCCGGGGTGTCACCTTCCTGATCCTCCTGCCCTAATCACAGCTTTTGACACGGACAGTTTATGACGGTCTAAGCTGCTGTCTCACGGACCGAAAACATTTCATCACATTGGCAGCAACGTATTGCAGCATGAAGCTAATTACAATCCAAAAAAGCGAACCAGAATCACAGAGAAGAACTGTCACTCTCAGCTCTCCCCTTGTTTACAGCCCTTCTTCTTGTGCCAGTGGTGGGGCGCACCGAGTATACACTCGGCAAACTGATGCAAAAGAAAACGAAAGACCTGCTGCCATTGGCTACAGGAATGTAGACAGAAGAGGTGAACATCCTGCAACACACAGCCAGAAATAAAATCAGACCTGATCAGAAACATCACGGCAGAAAGAATTTGGGGCGGGACATGACGGGGAATTTACCTGTTAGTTTTAGTCAGCAGGCCAAATGCCACCCCATGTTGTTCTGGTGAGTGGCTCTCACTCCCAATCTGCCTCTCTTCCTCCTGCTGGTCCTTGGGAAGAGTTCGCTTCTTCTGTCTATGTCGCTGAAGCTGACTGCTGCTCCCAAGTCACCTGTAGCAAGAAATGAGAGAACATTACACTCAAATTAATTGGAGTTGGAGGACCAGGGCGATACTCACCAATTTTCACTTCACCCTGACTGGTAACCATGATGTTGTCACTGTGGATCATCTTCATTTGGTGGAAATAAGATAGTGAGTGGGCCACCCTCATCAGTCATATCAAGTTTGATTAAGTTTGGACGTTACATGTGTGAATGACAGCAATTTCCTGTTACACGGCGAATTATTAAAATTATTCAATGATTCCATGTGCAAACCACGTAACAAAATCTCAAATCACAATTTTACATCACCATGACATTAAGATGAGACTCACCAAAAACCATATAGAGCTGATATATTTTCTAAGAGTTTGTTCATTTGACAACTGTTACTACTAATTGTAAACCAATAGCAGTACAAAACAATTGTTAATACTCAACAATACTGCAACTGAGCTTATAGACAGTAAACAAAGTCACAATTCATACCTTCACAAAACACAATATTACTCTTGATTGAAACCACACAATTGTTGAACAAAATCCACACTTACCTGCCTGCCTACCTCTATTTTTACCTAAATTCCTGTTTTCACACTGACCTACCTCACTTTTTTCTGAAATACATATTTGCCTACCTCAATCCTGCAAATTAGCTCATAAATACAGTAAAAAAGGTCACGATTCATACTTTCACTAAACAAAATATTACTTTTGATTGACAATTGTTAATAAAACTGAATCCTGCAGCTAAGCTTTTAAATAAACAGTCATCCTTACAGAGCTCATTACCTGCATACCTACCTACCAACTTTAAGCACTATGAAGACTCATCTGACTGCACCTTCACAAAGACAATATCACAATATCATCTTCACAAAGTCAATATGCCCTGCCCCTAATTCACACTTCAGAAAACCCTGAAATTAAAATACTACATAATATTACACTTAATTGACACACCACATTAAAATAAAAATCATACATTTACAAAACAATAATACTCATGATACATCCCTTAAATTATTATTACTACAAATACCCATTTTACCTCTGTGCATACCTCTATATTTCCCTAAATGCATTCCTATTTTCACACCGACCGTCCTCACATTTTTTCTGAAATACATATTTACCTTCCTCAACCCTGCAAATGAGCTCATAAATACAGTAAAAAAAAACACAATGTTACTTTTGCTTGACACAGTTGTTAATAAGAAAACACAACCCTGCAACAAAGCTTTAAAAAACACATAATTAAACTAATTAAACTAATTAAAAGAGACAAGTGTTAATTCTACAATCCAGACACAAAGCTTTTAAATAAAACAGTAAAAGAATAAAAAAAGATTCATACCTTTCCAACCATGACCAACATAAAAATGGACGTAAAGCACTGAGAAGACTGATCTGACAACACAGTTCACACTAATAAGAAAATAAAAAAAGATTCATACCTTTATAAAACAGTAATACTCATAATACACCCTTTAAATTATTATTACAACAAAACCACATTTACCTGCGTCCATACCTCTATATTTATGTAAATGCATTCCTGTTTTCACACTAATCTACCTCACTTTTTTCTGAAATACATATTTACGTATCATGCAAATAAATACAGCTCATAAATACAGTAAAATAAATAAAAGTAACACTATGTTACTTTTTCTTGACACAGTTGTTAATAAGAAAACACAACCCTGCAACTAAGCTTAAAAATATATATTATTAAAAAAAGTCTTAATGCCATTAAAAAACAAAATTAAATTTATATGACAACAGACAAGTGTTAATCCAGCAACTAAGCTTTTAAATAAAACTGAAAGAATAAAAAAAGATTCATACCTTTCCAGACATGACCAACATAAAAATGGATGTAAAGCACTGAGAAGACTGATCTGACTACACAGTTTACAATAAAAAAAGAAAAAGATTCATACCTTTATAAAAAAGTAATACTTATAAAACACCCCATAGATTATTCTTATTAAAAAAACACACACTTTTACCTGCCTGCATACCGCTATATTTACCTGAATGAATTCCTGTTTTCACTTTTTTTACTGAAATACATATTTACCTACCTTAATGCGGTAAATGAGCTCATACATGCAGTAAAAAAACATTGAGATTCATATCTTTACAGAAAAAAACTATATGAAAATAGACATAAAGCACTCTAAAGACTGACCTGACTGCACAGTAACAAAGAAAAGAGAAAAATGAGCTCATACATGCAGTAAAAAAAGGTCACGATTCATACCCTCACAATATTACTTTTGATTGACAATTGATAATAAAACTCAAACCCGCAACCAAACTTGTAATTAACAGTAATCCTTACAGAGCTCGTTACCTGCGTATCTACCTACATACCTCCAACTGAAATTATAATAAAAAAAAACAATATTACACTTAATTGACACCACACAATCACTGCAAATCGTGCAAATGAGCTAATAAAAACAGTAAAAATGTTGATATTCATATCTTTCCAAATGTGATCAACATAAAAATGAACATCAAGCAATCTGAAGACTGATCTGACTGCACAGTCACAAAGAAAAAAAAAAAAAAAAAAAGATTCATACCTTAACTAAACAGTAATACTCATGTAATACTCATGATACACCCCTTAAATTATTACTACAAAATCTGAATTTACCTGCCTGCATACCTCTATGTTTACCTAAATTCCTGTTTCCACACTGACCTACCTCACATTTTTTATAAAATACATATTTTCTCACCTCAATCCTGCAAATGAGCCCATTAATACTGAAGAATCATGATTCATACTTTCACTAAACACAATAATGCTCTTGACTGACACAATTGTTAATAAAACACAACCCTGCAACTAAGCTTAAAAATAATTAGTAAAAAAGTCTAGATTAATACCATAAAAAAAACAATATCAAACTTAATTGACAACAGACAAGTGTTAAAAGAATAAAAAAAGATTCATACCTTTCCAAACATGACCAACATAAAATGGACGTAAAGCACTGAGAAGACTGATCTGACTAAAAAGATTCATACCTTTATAAAAAGTAATACTCATAAAACACCCCTTAGATTATTATTATTACAAACAAAACACTTTTACCTGCCTACCTCTATATTTACCTAAATGAATTCCTGCTTTCACACTGACCTACCTCACTTTTCTTTCTGAAATACATATTTACCTTCCTCAATCCTACAAATGAGGTCATACATGCAGTAAAAAAAACATTGAGATTCATATCTTTACAGAAAAAAACTATATGAAAATAGACATAAAGCACTCTAAAGACTGACCTGACTGCACAGTAACAAAGAAAAGAGAAAAATGAGCTCATACATGCAGTAAAAAAAGGTCACAATTCATACTCTCACAATATTACTTTTGATTGACAATTGATAATAAAACTCAAACCCGCAACCAAACTTGTAATTAACAGTAATCCTTACAGAGCTCGTTACCTGCGTATCTACCTACATACCTCCAACTTCACAAAAACAATCAATACACCCTGCCTCTAATTCACACTTCAGAACAACCTGAAATTATAATAAAAAAAAACAATATTACACTTAATTGACACCACACAATCACTGCAAATCGTGCAAATGAGCTAATAAAAACAGTAAAAATGTTGATATTCATATCTTTCCAAATGTGATCAACATAAAAATGAACATCAAGCAATCTGAAGACTGATCTGACTGCACAGTCACAAAGAAAAAAAAAAAAAAAAAGATTCATACCTTAACTAAACAGTAATACTCATGTAATACTCATGATACACCCCTTAAATTATTACTACAAAATCTGAATTTACCTGCCTGCATACCTCTATGTTTACCTAAATTCCTGTTTCCACACTGACCTACCTCACATTTTTTATAAAATACATATTTTCTCACCTCAATCCTGCAAATGAGCCCATTAATACTGAAGAATCATGATTCATACTTTCACTAAACACAATAATGCTCTTGACTGACACAATTGTTAATAAAACACAACCCTGCAACTAAGCTTAAAAATAATTAGTAAAAAAGTCTAGATTAATACCATAAAAAAAACAATATCAAACTTAATTGACAACAGACAAGTGTTAAAAGAATAAAAAAAGATTCATACCTTTCCAAACATGACCAACATAAAATGGACGTAAAGCACTGAGAAGACTGATCTGACTAAAAAGATTCATACCTTTATAAAAAGTAATACTCATAAAACACCCCTTAGATTATTATTATTACAAACAAAACACTTTTACCTGCCTACCTCTATATTTACCTAAATGAATTCCTGCTTTCACACTGACCCACCTCACTTTTCTTTCTGAAATACATATTTACCTTCCTCAATCCTACAAATGAGGTCATACATGCAGTAAAAAAACATTGAGATTCATACCTTAACAGAAATAAAACTATATTAAAATAGTCATAAAGCACTCTAAAGACTGACCTGACTACACAGTCACAAAAAAGAGTAAAGAAAAAAAAACCTTAACAGTAATACTCATAATACACCCTTTAAATTATTTATTACTACAAAATCCCCACTTACCTGCCTACCTCTACCTTATAGACACTAAACAAAGTCATAATTCATACCTTTCCATAAGAGATCAATACAAAATTGATGGATTTCAAGCACTCTGAAGACTGATCTGACTCCACCTTCAAAAAAAAATCACTAAGCCCTTCACACTTCAGTGAACTCAAATTGATAATACTACACAAAAAACACAATATTAAGCTTAATTGAACAAAACTACTGTTAATAATACACAATCCTGCTAATAGGCTAAAACAGTAATTAAAGTCTAGATTCATACCTTCAGAAACACAATAATACTCTTGATTGTTATTAATACTAACTACACAGTTATTAATACTACACAATCGTGCAACTGAGCTTATAAATGGACAGTAAACAAAGTCGAGATTCATATTTTTCCATAAGAGACCAATTCAAAGATGGACTTCAGGAACTCTGAAGACTGATCTGACTTCACCTCCTCTATAAATCTCACAGCCTTGTCCCCTAATTCACCTCTTTTTTAAAGTCTGTCCTCCACCTGACCTGGTTGTTTTTCCTGACGTCCCGTCTCGTAATTCTACCTGATTCCTCGGTCGTGAGGGCTCCTCTTGTACGGCTGGGAAATAAAACCTGCTTTTTTGTGAGGTGAAACTGGGTGTTTTACCTGTCCAGAGACCGGACGGTTAGTTGGAGGGAAGTCTGGACGGTTCTGGTCGCCGTAAAAATAAGTTGATGACGAACTTTTTTTGTTATTCTTACCCACGACTGTAACCAGGACTCGTCTCCGTCAGTCGCGCGTTCCTTTTGTTCATCCATGAATCCTCGCCGTCGTGCACTGGGTGTCGCGGGGATCCTGTAATCCTCCTCTCCGTTCGGTCCTCGGTCCTGCTGCTCCTGCTACGTCCTTATCCGAGGGAGGCTTCTCTGGTTTGGGGCTGAAAGGTATTTATACAGTAGAGCGATGACGTCATCGTTTTTATCAGCCAATCACATGAGAGTTCTAAAAATCTGATTGGACGAAAACCGAGAGGGTAATATCCGCAGAACTAAATGGTTGAGATGAATATAAAAAATAAAATATGTAAAGTAACGAACGTAACAAGACGTAACTGCAGTTTACAAAGACAGAGTGGAATAGTTTCTTTTATTTTGTGAATGACTAGACATATCTAATATGCAGTTCAATATTTCATTTAATTTAATGCACAGTAATTTGATGAATTTCCCATTTGCATCCTAGATTTAGATTATATCTATATCTGTTGCAGTGTTTGTTGTGGCGTCCGTCTCCACCTACCGGCAGCTGTGGGTAATGCGTACGGAGAGAGACTGGAAGTGCATTTCAGCGGAATCTGAGCGGCAGTTGCTGCGTTTTGAGCTCTATTTTTCTCTCCCTTTCGCTCAGCATCTTCACTATGTAAAAATATTAGTTCTATGCCAGGTAATATTTTGTTATTCCTTTATTGCACGTGTGTAAATAGCCACGTTCTTTTAATTAATATTGAGTCCTCGATATTAATCTTAGGACTATAAACGAAAATTCCAGAGGAAATTTTGATGGGCCTGTCCGGGCATTGGTCACAGCTGCGGGCGTGGCATTTGTAAAATGGGGCTTCTTTTAAGTGGTACTGCAGTATCACTTAAAAGAAGCCCCATTTTACAAATGCTACCAATGCTAAAATTAGCATTCAATGCATTCTAATGGGAAAATGACCCTGTTTGAGCATTAATAGCTCGGCCACGCCTAGTCCGATCGCTTATAAAAGTAATAGCACACCTCACACAATAAAGTACTAATTTTTGATATATAGCATGCCGGTGTGCGTGCTTCGGTACGACCCGCATTAAGTGCCGAAAAAAGGCTGACATAATAAATAAATAATTTTTTTCTCGCCCATTGACATTTTTTTGTTTTTTCAAATTTGTGCATGATCTGTAAGTCAGACAGAGACAAATATATCAAAACGTCGGTCTTAAAAACTTTTTTGTATGTCAAACCGTCTGGACACAAAAACCAAAAAAGTTCAATTTTGGACAAGAATAATAAACGCGTTCCGAAAACGCTTTTTGGGGAATTGCGTGCAGACCGTAAACCCGGCCGAGCCAAGCCATATGTCAAACCGTGCGGAACGAAAAGCCGCACGACCTGGCATGAAATTCGTGTGTGTGCTCTGAAACCAAAGTTTTTCACACTTTTAATGGTTTGGCCACGTTTTGTGTCATTTTGTGCGGAGAGGTCAGGCCTTCAGGCCTTTTTGTGCGTCTCACGGTCTTAGCGTGGCAGCCACAAATGCAAGACATGGCCTTTTTTGCCTTTTTCCCTATTTCCTATGTTTTCCTGACAACTTTTGGTGGTAGCAACACATCCAATATGTCAGATTGTGTGTCTCGGCGAGGCCTTCGTTATTTTTTACACTTTGAACACGATTTGTGGGCAGGCCGTATGACATACCAAAACATATTGTTATATGTCATCTTGTTATTGTTGATATATGTTATTGTATGTTATCGCATACTGTAATGTGATTTTCCTGTTCTTTCAGTTTCACCTCAATAAAACGAAATTTTTAGAACCATAGAACCACGTCTCGTTGATGGGGAAGGCATTTAATAGACTGACCAATTACGCTGCTTGTGAGGAGGGCAGAACAGTATATTATCCCGTTCTGAACAAATACAGGGAGTGCAGAATTATTAGGCAAGTTGTATTTTTGAGCAATAATTTTATTATTGAACAACAACCATGTTCTCAATGAACCCAAAAAACTCATTAATATCAAAGTTGAATGTTTTTGGAAGTAGTTTTTAGTTTGTTTTTATTTTGAGCTATTTTAGGGGGATATCTGTGTGTGCCGGCGACTATTACTGTGCATAATTATTAGGTAACTTAACAAAAAACAAATATATACCCATTTCAATTATTTATTTTTACCAGTGAAACCAATATAACATCTCCACATTCACAAATATACATTTCTGACATTCAAAAACAAAACAAAAACAAATCAGCGACCAATATAGCCACCTTTCTTTGCAAGGACACTCAAAAGCCTGCCATCCATGGATTCTGTCAGTGTTTTGATCTGTTCACCATCAACATTGCGTGCAGCAGCAACCACAGCCTCCCAGACACTGTTCAGAGAGGTGTACTGTTTTCCCTCCTTGTAAATCTCACATTTGATGATGGACCACAGGTTCTCAATGGGGTTCAGATCAGGTGAACAAGGAGGCATTAGTTTTTCTTCTTTTATACCCTTTCTTGCCAGCCACGCTGTGGAGTACTTGGACGCGTGTGATGGAGCATTGTCCTGCATGAAAATCATGTTTTTCTTGAAGGATGCAGACCCCTACTAGAAGAAGGTGTCTTCCAGAAACTGGCAGTAGGACTGGGAGTTGAGCTTGACTCCATCCTCAACCCGAAAAGGCCCCACAAGCTCATCTTTGATGATACCAGCCCAAAGCAGTACTCCACCTCCACCTTGCTGGCGTCTGAGTCGGACTGGAGCTCTCTACCCTTTACTTTACTTTACTTTACTTTACTTTACTTTACTTTACTTTACTTTATTAAGCAGACGCTTTTATCCAAAGCGACTTACAATAGGAAGACACCAGCAATTCTCGTTCGATTTCTATAGAATATCGAGTTTAACTAAGAGCCCTGATAAGGCTTAGACTTGTCAGTGAAGAGCAATTACCAATCCAGCCACGGGCCCATCCATCTGGCCCATCAAGACTCACTCTCATTTCATCAGTCCATAAAACCTTAGAAAAATCAGTCTTGAAATATTTCTTGGCCCAGTCTTGACGTTTCAGCTTGTGTGTCTTGTTCAGTGGTGGTCGTCTTTCAGCCTTTCTTACCATGGCCATGTCTCTGAGTATTGCACACCTTGTGCTTTTGGGCACTCCAGTGATGTTGCAGCTCTGAAATATGGCCAAACTGGTGGCAAGTGGCATCTTGGCAGCTGCACGCTTGACTTTTCTCAGTTCATGGGCAGTTATTTTGCGCCTTGGTTTTTCCACACGCTTCTTTTTGAATGAAACGCTTGATTGTTCGATGATCACGCTTCAGAAGCTTTGCAATTTTAAGAGTGCTGCATCCCTCTGCAAGATATCTCACTATTTTTGACTTTTCTGAGCCTGTCAAGTCCTTCTTTTGACCCATTTTGCCAAAGGAAAGGAAGTTGCCTAATAATTATGCATGCCTGATATAGGGTGTTGATGTCATTAGACCACACCCCTTCTCATTACAGAGATGCACATCACCTAATATGCTTAATTGGTAGTAGGCTTTCGAGCCTATATAGCTTGAAGTAAGACAACATGCATGAAGAGGATGATGTGGACAAAATACTCATTTGCCTAATAATTCTGCACTCCCTGTAAACAGTAAATTCCCCTCCTCTTTAACATTTAAACACAATAACCAATCAGTGTGTAACAGTGGAAGGACAATTTTTTGCACAGTTTCAAATAAATCAAACACACACAAATAATTTATTTTATGCCAAATAAAATTATGTTTTATAACACAGAGAAAGAAATGTAAAATAATGGTCAGATAGGGAAGTGTTTAAAGACACTCAGATTATTGGATATTTAAATTAAACATGTAATATAATATATATACAAACCCACTTTTCATGTTATTGACCAGACACATTTCCTACTTTAAAAATAATGTTGAGAATAAGAACCTTTTTTTTTTTTAATCTGAGGTTATAACAGTTGTGAAGTGCTCCAAACAATATGTGAGGCTTCCAGCTTTGCTATGTAGAAAGCAGTTTTAGCAGCGGTGAGGTTAGTGGAGAATTTGCATAGAAGATTTTGATACTGATAAAAGAGTCGGGGTCAAGCTGTAATTTCTTATATTTTCTCTTAGTTTCACAATGCGTCAGATAACCAGTGGTGGAATGTAACAAAGTATTTGGACTTTGTTACTGTACTTAAGTGCATTTTTACGTATCTGTACTTTACTTAAGTAAAAATAATTTTTTTTACTCCATTACATTTTGCGGCAATTAACATGGACATTCAACATGGACCCAGAGTCTTTGCTAGCATAATGTCCAGCTCAGTGTTGTGCCAGTTCAAAAGCTCAAAAAAGTAGTTCACGTTCGTTCTTTATTTATTTATTTATTTATTCATTTTTTTACATTTTCAATACAACGTCCTTCTATCTGAACCCGCCCGGACTCGAAGCACCAGCCATGCTAGCCTGTAACCAGCAAACTTTAAAACGTGAGCGGCGTTCAGTCTCGCCAGAGTGAACGTCACTCACGTTCACGTTCATAATATTTAAACTGATTCGTTCAGTTCAGCGTTCACGAAAAATAGGAACATTGAATGCGTTCATGCACAACACTGGTCCAGCTTGGCTTGAAGTGGTGCTTTTCCGCCTGAGGGTTCTTCAATAAAGCAGCAGAAATTTGACAACCCCAAAGCCTCTCAGAAGACCATGGACCTAGCGGTGGTCAACTTTATTGTCCAGGGTTTGCACCCTTTTTCTGTAGTAGAACAGCCTGGGTTCGTTAATTTAATGCAGCATAATCACCCACAAGAGAGCGAGAATAGATAAGCACACAAAGCAAATGAAAGATGGAGTGAAGAATGCAATGCAGACTGCTAAATACATCACCACAACTACAGACTGTTGGACAGCTCATAGGCAAAGCTTCATTGGGGTTACTGTCCACTGGATTGATTCAGATAACCTAGAAAGACAGTCTGTTGCTCTGGCTTGCAAAAGGCTGAAAGGGGCACATACTTATGACATGCTAGCCAGTACTCTCAATGACAGTCATACACAGTATGATATGCAGTGAAATGCTTTTTGCGACTACTACAGACCACAGTATTGCAAATGTGGCAAGTATACAATGAACCAATATGCAAATATTACAAACATAACCAAATATTACACTTTTACGTCTTTAACATAAAATATGTGTAAATGGTAGGGTGAAGGTGTGCAAATGAGTTAGACAATGTTTAAAGAAAAGAGAAAAAGAGCCATAAAAAAAAATAAAAAGAGCAGTAAAGTAAAAAGCACAGAGTGATTTTGTGCAAAGTGATTTGTGCAAAGTGATTGTGTGCAAAGTGATTTTGTGCAAAAGAGTCCGGAGTGATCGGAGGTGAAAGTGAAAGTGCTGGAGTTCTATGTACTGTTGTTGTTGAGAGCTTGGACAGCCTGCGGGAAGAAGCTCCTCCTCATTCTCTCTGTGTTGGACTTCAGGGAGCAAAAGCGCTTCCCTGATGGCAGCAGAGAGAAGAGTCCATTGTTGGGGTGGCTGAGGTCCTTCACTATCTTCCTGGCCCTGGTACAGCACCATTTGCTGTAGATAGATTGAAGGTCAGGGAGCTTGGTACGGATGATTCGTTCGGCTGATCGAACCACCCTCTGTAGGGCTCGCCTGTCCTTCATGGTGCTGTTCCCGAACCAGGTTGAGATATTTCCCGTCAGGATGCTCTCTATGGTGCAGGAGTAGAAGTTCCTGAGCACCTTGGAGGGCAGTCTGAAGTCTTTCAGGCGTCTGATGTGGTAGAGACGCTGCCGGGCCTTTTTCACCTGGGTGTTGATGTGACAGGACCATGACAGGTCCTGCGTGATGTTAACACCGAGGTAACGGAAGCTGTCCACTCTCTCCACTGGGCTCCTGTTGATAACAGGGGTCTGGTAGGTCCTCTCCTGCTTTGTACTGAAGTCCACTATTAACTCCTTTGTCTTGCTGACGCTCAGGTGGAGATTGTTCCTCTGGCACCAGTTCACCAGATTTCCAACCTCCTCCAGGTAGGCCGTCTCGTCGTTGTCAGAGATCAGGCCCACCACGACAGTGTCGTCAGCAAACTTGATGATGGTGGTGGAGCTAGTAGTGGCTGTACAGTCGTATGTGTACAGGGAGTACAGCAGGGGGCTCAAAACACAGCCCTGGGGGGCTCCAGTGCTGAGAGTGATGGGGGCTGAGACATGTCCACCCATCCTTACTGCCTGTGGTCTCCCGGTTAGGAAGTTGGAGATCCACTGGCAGAGAGATGAGCTGAGTTCCAGGTGCTCCAGCTTGGTGGTGAGTGTGGAAGGGATTATTGTGTTAAATGCTGAACTGTAGTCAATGAAAAGCATTTTAACATAATTTCCCTTCCGAGTGTCCAGGTGGGTGAGTGCTGTATGGAGGAGATGTGATATGGGGTCATCTCTGGATCGGTTGGGACGATACGCAAACTGTAGTGGGGTCGAGTGTATCTGGAATTGAAGAAATGATGAAGTCTCTGACCAGCCGTTCAAAGATCTTCATCACTGCTGAGGTGAGGGCTACAGGGCGGTAGTCGTTGAGGGAGGCAGGATGGGTTTTCTTGGGGAACGGAACAATGATGGACACCTTGAAGCATGTGGGGATCACCGACTGAGATAGAGAGAGGTTGAATATCTCTGTAAACACAGGTGCTAGCTGGTCCGCGCAGGCTCTGAGGATTCTCCCCGAGATGCCGTCTGGTCCAGCTGCCTTTCTGGTGTTCACTCTCTTGAAGGCTCTCCTCACGTCATGCTCGGTGATGACGAACGCGTTCTCGGTGCTGGCAGTGTCCTCCTGTCTGCAGCTGTTGGAGCCGCTAGCCGTGTTGGAGCCACTAGCCGTAGCATCGCTAGCGCCTTTAGCTGCAGCCTTGAAGCGCGCATAGAACGTATTTAGCTCATCATTCAGAGACACGTCCACGTTCGTCGTACCGGATATTAAGGCCTTCAGAGTTTTTGCATGTGAAGATGAAGGAAGTTCAACTGAAGAAGAGAGGGAAAATGTAAATGAAAGTGCGGAGGAAGATGATCCAGAAGAGGAGACAGAGGGTGTTGAAGTTGAGGCTTTGATGGAGGAAGAAGATGAGTGCTCTGAATATCAACTCCCAAAACATCACCGTTGTGCCTGCCATCTTTTGAATTTGATCTCAACTGTGGATGCTAAAAAAGCTGAATCGAATGTTGTGTACAGGAAGATGTCTTGTGCAGCATTTGCCAAGTGCTCAGCTCTTTGGAATAAGACTGCCCGCTCATCTATCACTGCGGAGGTTATTGAAAGGGAGTGCAAACTGCAACTCATCCGTCCAGTGGATACCAGATGGAACTCTGTCTTCCTTGCAGTTGAGCGGCTACTGAGGATATTTAGAGAAAGTGGAGAAGGAGCTGTCAGAGCAGTGACCATTGCACTTAAAGTCCCCATGTAAGTTTGACTTGGAGCAGATGCACAGTTATGATATGGTTGGCTATGGATTGTGTGCCATAATATTGTAGTTCACTAATCATTTACACCTCATTTAATTGAACTGCAGTAGTATATCCTATAATTATTTAGATAACTTAGAACACAATAAGCATATCAGTCATGTCTGTTTCATATCTATGCTGACAGGCCACAAATTCATATTTTAACAACTTTTTGCAGACACAATCTGAAATAATTAAAAATAGTTTGTTGAATGATGTGTGTAATAACATTATGTATATCTACAGGGAGTGCAGAATTATTAGGCAAATGAGTATTTTGTCCACATCATCCTCTTCATGCATGTTGTCTTACTCCAAGCTGTATAGGCTTGAAAGCCTACTACCAATTAAGCGTATTTGGTGATGTGCATCTCTGTAATGAGAAGGGGTGTGGTCTAATGACATCAACACCCTATATCAGGTGTGCATAATTATTAGGCAACTTCCTTTCCTTTGGCAAAATGGGTCAAAAGAAGGACTTGACAGGCTCAGAAAAGTCAAAAATAGTGAGATATCTTGCAGAGGGATGCAGCACTCTTAAAATTGCAAAGCTTCTGAAGCGTGATCATCGAACAATCAAGCGTTTCATTCAAAATAGTCATTAGGGTTGCAAGAAGTGTTTGGAAAAACCAAGGCACAAAATAACTGCCAATGAACTGAGAAAAGTCAAGCGTGCAGCTGCCAAGATGCCAATTGCCACCAGTTTGGCCATATTTCAGAGCAGCAACATCACTGGAATGCCCAAAAGCACAAGGTGTGCAATACTCAGAGACATGGCCAAGATAAGAAAGGCTGAAAGATGACCACCACTGAACAAGACACACAAGCTGAAACGTCAAGACTGGACCAATATCTCAAGACTGATTTTTCTAAGGTTTTATGGACTGATGAAATTAGAGTGAGTCTTGATGGGCCAGATGGATGGGCCCATGGCTGGATTGGTAAAGGGCAGAGAGCTCCAGTCCGACTCAGACGCCAGCAAGGTGGAGGTGGAGTACTGGTTTGGGCTGGTATCATCAAAGATGAGCTTGTGGGGCCTTTTCGGGTTGAGGATGGAGTCAAGCTCAACTCCCAGTCCTACTGCCAGTTTCTGGTACAGGAAGAAGTCTGCATCTTTCAAGAAAAACATGATTTTCATGCAGGACAATGCTCCATCACACGCGTCCAAGTACTCCACAGCGTGGCTGGAAAGAAAGGGTATAAAAGAAGAAAAACGAATGACATGGCCTCCTTGTTCACCTGATCTGAACCCCGTTGAGAACCTGTGGTCCATCATCAAATGTGAGATTTACAAGGAGGGAAAACAGTACACCTCTCTGAACAGTATCTGGGAGGCTGTGGTTGCTGCTGCACGCAATGTTGATGGTGAACAGATCAAAACACTGACAGAATCCATGGATGGCAGGCTTTTGAGTGTCCTTGCAAAGAAAGGTGGCTATATTGGTCGCTGATTTGTTTTTGTTTTGTTTTTGAATGTCAGAAATGTATATTTGTGAATGTGGAAATATTATATTGGTTTCACTGGTAAAAATAAATAATTGAAATGGGTATATATTTGTTTTTTGTTAAGTTGCCTAATTATGCATAGTAATAGTCACCTGCACACACAGATATCCCCTAAAATAGCTAAAAATAAAAACAAACTAAAAACTACTTCCAAAAACATTCAACTTTGATATTAATGAGTTTTTTGGGTTCATTGAGAACATGGTTGTTGTTCAATAATAAAATTAGTCCTCAAAAATACAACTTGCCTAATAATTCTGCACTCCCTGTAGGTGTGTGACAAATTCCTTGTCACTTGTTGACATTCTGCATATTCCAATACTGTGTATTACAGGTTCAGCCCTGCAGAACTTGCTTTCTTCACAGAATATGCATCAACCATGAACCCAGTATCCAAGGCAGCCAACATGTTGCAGGCAGAGGTGGATGTCCACATGGGATGGCTGTTACCAACTATAACCGTCCTGACTGTGAAGCTGGACCGCCTCCAAAAGCCATCCAAGTTCTGCCAGCCACTGATCTCTGCCCTTCAAGAAGGAATACAGCGGCGGTTTGGTGACATGCTTACTGACCCTGAACTCATTGCTGCTGCAATTTTACTTCCGAAGTTTCGCACATCGTGGACAAGCAATTAGGATTTGCTAAGGTTGGGTAAGTAATTTAAATCATTTATTTCATTGGCAAGTGTTTAATTGATAAGGAAACCTTGCAAAGAACCTTTTCTGATCCTGCCAGTTAATCTAAAAAAAATGTTGTTGCAACTAGGAGACCGTGGGAAATTCCAAAGTGATAATTATGGTTTTACAAGGTTAAAGAGAAATACAGTTCTCTTCATATAAGCTTAATGGTTCCTGTATTCTGTGTTTGGGCATGGACTACATCAAGAGTCACTTGGAGGAGTACCAAGCCTCATCACCAGACAGCCATTCTGGCTCAGACGAGGAGGACTTCTTTGGCCAAATGAAGGGAAACGTCCAAGAAACCACAAGACAGCTGGATGCCTACCTGGCCAACTCGGCTGACTCCATAGATACTCTAAAGTCGGTGCCCACAGTTTTCAATTTGTCCCTCAAGCTCAACACACCGTTGCCTGCATCTGCAGCATGTGAAAGACTGTTTAGTACAGCGGGGCACATCTTTTCTGCGAAAAGGCTAGGGTCAAAAAACTCTTGTTGAAATTGAACAAAAAGCACTGGTAATGCTGTGCTTATAAGGGCACCAAATGGCACTTATACTCTCATGTTCATGAGAGAGCCATTTTCACCCTCTGACCTTTGATTGCCTGGCCAGTGCTAAACTTTTCATTTGATGGTCCTTCATTTTAAGTTTCTTATTCTAAGATCTGCCTTTTGTATTTGTATTGTAAGTGTTGAGTTACACAATATAGTTTTTTTCTGCAATCAATAGATCATTGACAAGATTTAAAATTACATCTGTTTTTCATATCGACTTGTCTTTTGTTAAAGAAAAAACTCTTAACAAAAAGTATTGATAATGCTAGGTTGATCAGGGGTCTGAATAGCATTTATACTGGCATATTCCTAAGAGAGCCACACCCCAGCCAACAGTCAAATTTTATTTTCAAGGTCCTTTTTGTTGTTTCTCATTCTAACATCTGCCTTTTGTATTGACTAAGTGTTGTGTTATTCATTATTAGGCCAATGTTTTTTGCTTTTCTGCAATCATTGGAACATAAACTTTGTATTGACTAGTTTTACAGTTGCGCTACATTTGTTTTTCATGCAAGCCAGGATAAAGGACTTTGGAAAGCAACTCTTGTTGAACAGAATGTTCTGGTGATACGAAGCTGGTGATATGTACTGCCATATTCTTGAGAGCGCCACCCCACCACTGGTGTTTGGTTACTGTTGTGTTTCCCTTTTACTGCTCTTAACAGAAGTGTTGAATAGTTTTGCAAGTACATAAATGATTTAAAGATATATCATGTCCTGATTGGTTTATTTTAATGGTATATTAGTGGGTAATACCTAGTAGATAACTTGTCATCCACATAATTCTAAGGTACACACAGTATTGCAGAGTGCACGCACAATAAGCACACCAAACTTTCCAATACACATATACTGTAAAATTGCTTGTAATTATTACGAGCAATGACATCAGTACAGGCATAAATCAGTATATGTACTATGCTTTTACAAAATGGCACACCCCAGATGTTGAGACAAACCATTGTGTGAGTACTTTTACTTAAAAAAATACTTTAAAGTAAATTTAAAAGTAAGTACTTAGGACTTTTACTTAAGTAAGATTGTTGATGTAGCACTTCTACTTTTCATTTCATGACTTTATCGCTGTCTGTCTCATTGTTGTCTACATGTTTTGTTTGTTTGCACTTTATGTCAGTTTGTAACGTTGTTTCAATGTTACATGTAACACCAGGTTCTGGAGAAACGTTGTACGGTCAGACACATATATATCTGAAATGACAAAGCTCAACTTCAGATTGTGTTGGTCCACTTCCATGAAGACTCGGGGTGATCGGGGCTCTTCTCTCAGGCAAGGTTTGTGGGTGCATATGTGGTGGGTTCGAAGTTGAATGAGACCGAACAGGAAACTGAAAACTCGAGCGTGCCATATCAACATGCTGAAAAGCTACGTTGAGCGAGAGAACATAGTGGTACAGGACGAAGCTGCAGAATAGTGAAATTCTGCATGATTTAGAAGCTCATCTGTCCCACAGACTGCAGGCAGGTTATTGGGTTAATTCAGCCACATGCCGCTTTGTTCTCTGACACATCTGGAGGTACGTCTACTTGTTGGAGAAGTCCATGCCTACTGGTTCATAAGCCTGATGGGACATTTCGGTTCGGTACTGATAACTGAAAGGTTGATGCGATCACTAAACCAGATTCATTTCCATTTCCTCGAATGGAAGACTGCGTAGACAAGGTTGGTGCAGCCCGAGTTGTCATGAAATGAGATCTTCTGCAGGTTACTGGCAGGTTCTGGTGACTCCTCGTGCTGCTGAGATCTCCGCCTTTGTTACACCTGATAACTGTCTGCAGTGCTCGGTGATGCCATTTGGGTTACGTAATGCGCCTGCTACCTTCTAGTGCTTCATATGTCACTGGAGTCCCTTTCTGTGAAGATTATTCAGATTGTAATATAATCTATTCATCCACCTGGACCAGCACATTGAGAAATTAGAACTTTTTTTAAGCGCCTTCAGCCAGTGTAACTAACCCTCAAGCGAAAGTGACCTACTTAGGAGAAGAAGTGAGTCAAGGTCAAAGTTCAGGTTGTCATGAATTTCCCTGTCCCCAGTTTGAAACAGGAATTGCGCTGTTTGTCTTTTTTGGAGAAGGCTGTATTCTATCTGGGTTTTTTTATCAGAACATCTCAGATGTGTTCTGCCGTTAACCAAGCGGCTTCTTGGCAGTGCAACCTTGGTTTGGTCTCAGGACTGGAAGGAAGAGAAGGGAGGAAATACACGAGACAGACGCCCTGTTCACAGTAGCAGTCTACCCTGCACTTCTTCTTGGCCACACTGCTTTGTCTTTGTGTCAAGGATTAATTTTACATCTTTCTGTTTATTAAAAGTTGGTAAAAATGTTTGTAGCGTTTTCCTCCCTGTTTCCTGGACCAGGACTCTCCTGATCAAGAAGAATTAATTATATTGTCTTCGTATTTTGTAGCAGTCAGTCAATATTGAGAAGGCCAGAACTGATGGTCAAATGATGATTTATTGAATGACACGTCCGTGTCATTAACCAACGTAAGAGCTAAGCAAGAGCAGATACCAATAATTACGATCACATCCCCAGTCATGCACAGCACCTTACGTTAGTATATTTCTTTCCCTTAGCATAACAAATCACGTCTTTTCTCACAAACATTACAAGATGCTCAAATATACTTTAGTCATCGTTACAAACCTTGTTCCCTTATCAACTGATGCTAGATTTGTTGCTTTTAACTTTTTCGGTTGTCCTTTTCTCTGCGTTCCCACTGAGCCTTTCCTGCTTTACTTGGCGTCTTCTGTCTTACCTCAAGCTCAGTTCCGTTACCGTACTTCCGCTCACAAAGGGGTTATCAAAATAAGAGCGGGTAACATTACATTAATGTAAATCTTACGTTTTTTGGTCTTTACACTCCCATCAAATTATTTTCTGTTGAACATATGAAACACAAATAATTTATAAAAAAAAACTGTCACAAAAAGAATAACATAGTAAACATCTTAACACTGTAACTTGAGAAATGTCCATACACTCAATCATCAGGAATTTACATTCCACTATCTTCCAGCAGCAGAACTAACTTATGAACTGGACGTTCTACCACTGACATTTTATTCACACGCTGACCTCCTTTGGTAAGATTTCTGTCAGCAAAAGCTATTTTAACCTTTCTGACAAGTCCATCTGTATCTTCTACAGTGTCCAAGATTCGGCCAAGCTTCCATTGGGATCGAGGTCGCATGTCATCTTTGTCCATTATTATGTCACCTATTTGCATGTTCCTTTTAGGCGTGTTCCATTTTTGTCTGGTCATAATGTTTTGAAGGTACTCCTGTCTCCATCTGCTCCAGAACTGCTCGAGTTAGTACTGTATTTGACGCCATCGTTCGCGTGCATACAAGTCCGCTTTAACGAACTTGTCGGGGGGGGGGGGGGGGGTTTGTGAAAACCTTCTATGAAGCAGGCTCCAAACTTTGTGGATCATTGAGATTGTCTGTTGTTATGGGGCGGCTGTTTACTATTGCAGCTGCTTCATAGAAGAAGGTTCTGAGGGAAGAATCAGTGAGCCGACCGGGTGTGAGAGCCAATGTTGCATTAAGAACATTTCTTACAGTTTGTATTTGTCGTTCCCACACTCCACCTGCGTGACTAGCATGAGGTGTGTTTAGGATTAATTCACATTGTTTTTCTGCAAGGAAGGTTGTCAGTCTGTCAGGGTCCATTCCACTTTGTGCTGTGTTCAGCTCATTTTTGCCACCTATGAAGTTGGTACCCTGATCACATTTTATTTGTCTGACTGAGCCTCTTATGGCAATGAAACATCTGAGTCCATTTATAAAAGTATCTGTTGACAGATCCTCTAACATTTCAACATGGACTGCACGTGAATAGAAGCATGTGAAAAGGAGGCCATACCTTTTGTGTTCTTTCCGTGCTTGTTTGGTCAGGAACGGCCCAAAAACGTCCATACCACAGTATGTGAAGGGTGGAGTGTGTTCAATTCTCTCTGTGGGTAGATCTTTCATTTTTTGTCCTTCCACAGGTCTCCTTTGTCTACGACAAAACACACACTGGCGAATATAGGATGCAACCTTTTGGCTAAACCTTGGAATCCAATACCCACTGGATCGTATCTCATTCATCGTGAAGCCTTTTCCTTGATGACTGACCCTTTCGTGGCATTGGGCAATTATCAGTTCTCTTTCAAACATTCGCTCGGTATCTCACTATGGGAAACGCCCTCAGCGTGACCGATCGCGGAAGCACCAATGACACCACGTCCGTCGCAGACGGACCAATGGCAGCTGCACCCCGGGAGCCCCGCCTCCCTATATCAGGTGCCGCCGCCCACCGGAACGGCCTTCTCGCACTCTTCCCCGTGAAGATCTGCGGTCTTTCCTCAGTGCCCGGATTGTGGCTGCCCCCTGCTTACAGTTCACAGGCGAACCGTCAAGGACCTCGCCGCAGAACGCAGGTCTGCGGTCACCCTCCACGTGGTACCGAGAGGTCTTCCTTTGTCTTAGTTTCTGTGGAGGAACAGTGGGCTCACCCCCCGCTGCCCTCCGAATACCGCCTAACGCGTCAAGGCGAGGGGTAGGAAAGCAGAAATAAAGCGAAAGGACTCAATTCGACGCTAACGCGTTGTGGCGAGTGTCCCCGGCCATTTGGAGCTCTCACCAGGTTCTAATGGCCAGCCCCTCTCCCGCCGGGTCCTCCGGGACAAAGGGCGTCGTGTCCCGCTATTGCCCCGCTGCCTGTGGTTTCAGTATCTCAGGCAAGGACCCGCACCCCATGTGCATCACGTGCATGGGGGTGAAGCACGCTCGGGCGTCGCTTGCGGACCCGGATGGCTGCGCTCACTGCAAAGCCATGTCGGTGAAAACTCTGGAGAGGAGGCTACGTATCGCCGCGTCCACACGCGCCGACACGTGTCTGCTGCCTAAAACCGCGGCGGAGGGCGCCTCAAAGCCCCCTCCACCCCGCGCCTCCACGAGTTGGGCGGACATAATGGACGTCGAGTCCCCTATGCTGCCCCCGCTGTTCGACGAGCACGTGTTCGCGGACAGGGAGGAGGCGGACGTCGAGGAGGAGGATGACGATCAGCTCCCCCGAGACGAGCCAGAGGAGGACGACGAGGATGCCATTCTCCCGGATGCGCAGCCCTCTAGACCTCCCAGCGCTCAGGGCAGCGAGCCCTCCACGGGGGACTTCGGTTTGGTCGAGGTGTGTAAAAGAGCCGCGGCCAAGCTGGGCATTGCATGGCCAGCCCCCCGTGGTGACCTTGGGGTTGAGAGGGACTTTTTCGACGGGAAAAGACTCCCTTCTCGTCCGCCCGCATTCAGCCAATCGCTTCCCGCGGTGCCTGCGTGTGTGACCGAGGTCAGACGGTCCTGGGATAAACCCTTTTCTAACCGCGTTCCCGTCAAGGGCTACTCGGGTTTGGATATTGGCGACATGGAGGAGCTGGGGCTCTCCAGCCCCCCCACGGTCGAGGCTTCGGTGGCTCATCACCTCCACCCGACCAGGAGGGCTTCATTTTCGTCAACAGGACCGTCGCTCCCAGGTAAAATGGATCGCTTTACCGCGTCCATTTATCAGAAGATTTTTAAATCTTCCGCGCTTTCCGCCAGGGCGCTAAACGTGACCTCGCTCCTGATGCCGTACCAAGCCGAACTGCTCGAGGAGCTGGGAAAGCAGCTGGACTCTGGCAACCCCGATCCAGCGACCTGGGTGGAGATCTGCATGATCTCGGACCTGAATCTGCGCACTTCACGCGGCGCGATTCAGAGTTGTGGCCGTACAATGGGTCTCGCCGTCGCGGGTGAGCGCTCGTTGTGGTTAAACTTATCCAGTCTCACCGACCGGGAGAAGGTTGAATTTCTCGACGCGCCGGTGGACTGTAAGAACCTTTTCGGCCCAACAGTCGAGGCAATGCGGCAGAGATGCGATCTCCAGAAGAAAGAAGGAGAAGCCTTCGACTTCTGTCTGCCTCGCAAGCCGGCGCCGCGCGCCCCTCCCCCGCCCCCCCGCCCGGGACCCCCGCCTCAACACCGGGGTTTCCGATCTGACTTCAGGTCACCTGGCCCGCGGGCCACGGGGAGGGCAGCTGAACCCCGAGCTCAACACCGGGCTACCAGCTCCAGACAGGGGACAAAGCCGTCATACGCGGCGGTTGCTGCACAGCACCGCCCGGCTCCTCCCCCCAGCGGTAAGAAGCGCCGGCAGACCTAGGGATTCGTTTCCCTCACACCAGGGGCGTCGCCAGCACCACGTGGTCTCTGGCCTCCCCCCTCCCTTGACCGACGTCACGCTCGCCCCTCCCCCAGCAAAACGGGCGACGGTGTGCACGTCGGCAGTACGTTCTGTTCAATGTTCAGCGGCCACTTTTGTTCCCCCGCTTCATTGCAGGACCAAAGCACCAGTTCACATCGTGCTTCCACTTACGCCCTCCCCTCAGCTCGTTCGGTCGAGCTTGAGAGTGGAGCGGGTAAGGCGGGTTTGTCCCTGTTCATTTTCCCCTTGCCGTTCTCAGGGTTCATTAAAAATGGCGCTGCCGCATCCACGCCTAGGGCTGAGGGCGCAGCCGCACAAACAAAAACGAAACTTAAGCAGAGAGTGTCATGCCTCTGCGCCTCCACCAGATGGTGCTCACGCGCCGCTGGTGGGGCAGATGAACCCCCTTGCGCGCCGTTTCGACAGCTGGCGCGCATGCGCAGTTCACCCCTGGGTCCTGGCGACGGTAGGGAAAGGTTACAGGCTGCAGTTTGCGGCACGTCCCCCCGCGTTCACCGGGGTGGTTTCGTCGCTGGCAACTGGGGATGCCGCTCAGGTTTTGGAGGCAGAAATAACCTCCCTTCTGAGCAAACGGGCAATAAGGCCCGTCCCCATGGAGGAAATGCAGCGGGGTTTTTATTCTCGCTATTTCCTGGTTCCAAAGCGGGACGGAGGGCTCCGCCCTATTCTGGACCTGCGTGTTCTCAACAAACACCTCAGGCGGTTCAGATTCAGAATGCTCACTCACAAGGGCCTGTTTCGCTCGGTTCGTCCCGGCGACTGGTTCACTACAGTGGACCTGCAGGACGCGTATTTTCACATCGGAATCTATCCTGCCCACAGGCGGTATCTCCGGTTCTGTTTCCACGGTGTGGCTTACGAGTTTCTCACGGTTCCGTTCGGCCTGAGCCTCGCGCCCCGTGTGTTCAGCAAATGTATAGAAGCAGCTCTGACCCCGCTCAGATCCTCGGGCGTCAGGGTTCTGGCTTATCTGGACGATTATCTGCTCTGCGCCCGATCGCGCGAGCAGGCAGTGCACGAAACGAAAGTACTGGTGACCCACCTCACCAGCCTGGGTTTCAGTATAAACTACGCCAAGAGCGCACTGGTTCCGTCCCAGACCGTAGAATATCTGGGCCTCCAGATAAATTCTGTGTCTTTTCGCGCTTCACTGTCCGAGAGACGCGTACTGTCGTTAAAACAGTGCGTTGGTCTGTTCAGCAGCGGCAGAGCGGTCCAGTTCAGGACCTGCCTGCGCCTGCTGGGGCTCATGGCTTCTACTGTGGCAGTGGTTCCGCTGGGACTGTTGAACATGAGGGAATTTCAGCGCTGGGTGTCAGCGCTGCGTCTCTGTCCCCGTCGGCACCTCGGCCGTTCTGTCACGGTCTCGGAGGACTGCCTCACGGCTCTCCGCTGGTGGCAGAGGGCGGGCAATTATTTGTCCGGCGCGCCACTGGGTGTCGTGTCCGTAAGGAAGACGGTGACCACGGACGCCTCCCTCACGGGCTGGGGCGCCGTGTTCGAAGGCAGGACGGTCAACGGGCTCTGGCCATCACGGCTTCGGGACGCCCATATAAACTACCTGGAGCTGTTGGCAGTTTTTCACGCTGTGGTGCATTTTCTCCCCCACCTGCGGGGCGGTCATGTTCTTATCAGGACGGACAATACAACCGCGGTGGCATATGTCAACCGGCAGGGCGGGACGCGCTCACGCCGTCTGCACGGTCTGGCGCGGAGATTAATTCTTTGGAGTTACGCGCACCTTGCGTCACTGCGTGCGACGCATGTGCCGGGTTTGGTGAATTCGGGGGCGGACCTCCTCTCCAGGGGGAACCCCCTGTACGGCGAGTGGAGGCTCCACCCTCAGGTGGTTACTCAGATCTGGGAGAGGTTCGGCAGGGCTGCCGTAGATCTCTTCGCCTCGCGCGGAGACGCGCAGTGTCCCCTGTTCTTCTCTCTGAAAGACAGCGACGCGCCGTTGGGGGTGGACGCGCTGGCGCACCCGTGGCCGGACGCGCTGATGTACGCATTCCCACCCCTGAGCCTGATTTGCCCCACACTCTCGCGAGTGAGAGAGGGCGGTCTGACTCTCCTGCTGGTGGCCCCCCGCTGGCCTGGGAGGCCGTGGCTGGCGGAGATATTTCAGCTTCTGTGGGACGAGCCCTGGCAGCTCCCGCCGCGCAGGGACCTTCTGTCACAAGCGCGCGGGGAGATTTTCCACCCCTCTCCAGGTCTGCTGAATTTGTGGGTCTGGCCCGTGAGAGGCTGAATTTGGACGCGGCTGGTCTCCCTGCCAGGGTGATCACCACCATCCAGAGTGCCAGGGCTCCATCCACGCGCACACTGTATGACAGCAAGTGGCGCGTTTTTGAACAGTGGTGCGAACAGAGGCGGGTTGTGCCCTTTGTGTGTTCGGTTACTGTGGTGTTATGTTTCCTGCAGGACATGTTGGACAAGGGCAGGGCATTTTCCACTGTTAAAGTGTATCTAGCTGCTATAGCAGCATGCCACGTGGGGTTTGACAACACGTCTGTTGGTCAGCATCCTCTCGTGCGCCGTTTTATGAAGGGTGCCCGCCGGCTCCGGCCGGCTAGTCAGCTTTTCGTCCCTTCATGGGACTTGCCCCTGGTCCTGCAGATGTTCTCAGAACCTCCTTTTGAGCCTCTGGAACAAGTGAGTGTGAAACTCCTGACCCTCAAGACAGCTTTGCTTCTCGCGCTGTCCTCAGCGAAGCGGGTGAGTGAGATTCATGCGTTCTCTGTTCATCCTTCTTGTATGAACTTCGGCCTGGGCGATGCTAGAGTTGTGCTGTTACCTAACCCTGCATTTGTTCCCAAGGTTGTTAACTCTGCTTATAATTGTAGCGCTGTGGAGCTGAGCACTTTTCACCCCCCTCCATTTACTTCAGAAGAAGATCGGAGGCTGCACTGTTTGTGTCCGGTACGTGCTTTGCGGGTTTACACGGACCGTACCAGAGCTTTCAGGAGGAGTGACCAGCTGTTTGTGTCCTGGGCTCCTCCATACAGAGGTAAGCCGATTTCATCTCAGCGGTTATCGCGCTGGCTGGTGGAGGCTATCGGCATGGCCTACCATGCACGGGGTCTCCCGCCCCCGCAGGGGCTTAGGGCTCATTCCACTAGAGCCACGGCTACCTCTTGGGCTTTATTCAGGGGTGTTTCTGTACGTGATATTTGTGCTGCTGCTAGCTGGGCTACGCCACACACATTTATTAGGTTTTACCGACTCGACGTCACGGCCCCGCCGCTTGCGCACGCTGTGCTTAGTGTCGGTGCCGCTGATTAGTGTTGTTTCGGCTCCGTGTGCGTCCGGACGGAGGTACTTCGGAAAGCATGCAATACGGGAGTTGGCCATATCTTTCCCATAGTGAGATACCGAGCGAATGTTTGAAAGAGAACGTGAGGTTACTTGACGTAACCCCGGTTCTCTGATAACATGAGTGAGGTATCTCACTGCTTTCCCCTCCTTGCATTTTGGCACGGGGAAGAGCATGCTAGAGAAGGCCGTTCCGGTGGGCGGCGGCACCTGATATAGGGAGGCGGGGCTCCCGGGGTGCAGCTGCCATTGGTCCGTCTGCGACGGACGTGGTGTCATTGGTGCTTCCGCGATCGGTCACGCTGAGGGCGTTTCCCATAGTGAGATACCTCACTCATGTTATCAGAGAACCGGGGTTACGTCAAGTAACCTCACGTTTTGCGATGTGATGTTCTCTGGGAATGATGGTTGGATGTTTGAATGAATTTGGGAGAGATGAATGTTGTAGTCTTCCTCCCACCTTAAGCACATTATCTTTGTCCAAGAAAACATCCAAGTTGTGCATTTTGTTGTTCTTTGATAGTTGTTTGCCTTTGTTTAGTGTATCTATTTCATTTTGATATGCTTGTCTTTGTAAGTCCTTGATAATGACAGTTTCTGCATTTTGTCTTTCTGTCACAATGGTGATCGTGTTTGATTTGTCTTTAAGCAGGTATCGTCTGAGACGTGCTACTGCACTGACTGCGCGGGACCAGGATGAGAACTTTCTGAGGCGGTCACTAAGGCTTGCATGTTCAGCAGTTTGTGTACTTAGTGTCTGCACCTTTTTCACTTCTGGGTCTCCTACTAGGAGTCCAATATTTTCCTTTGGTGGGTGTTGTATTTCTCTTTCCCATAGGAATTTAGGGCCAGTAAGCCAATTGGATGAGAGTAGTTCGTTTACTGACATGCCCCTGGAAGCCATGTCTGCTGGGTTTTCGGCAGTAGGCACATGAAACCATTGTTGTGGTGTGGTATTGTTGCGGATTTTCTGCACTCTATTCGCGACAAAGGTGTGAAAACGCCTTGCCTCATTATTTAGGTATCCTAGAGTCACTTTAGAGTCAGTCCAAAAGAACTCTTCGACATTGTCATAAAGTAGTTCCTCTCTCAGCATGTTGCTCACGGTGACTGACACTGTGGCTGCGGTAAGTTCCAGCCTTGGGATTGTGGTGATTTTTGTGGGTGAGACACGTGCTTTGCCCATAATGAAGGCACAATGAACTTCCTTGTCTTTGTTTAAGAGTCTGAGATAAGAACATTGTCCATATCCTGTGGTGCTTGCGTCAGAAAAGTGATGTAATTCTCTTTTCACCACATCTCCAAAATCTGCAGGAACATAACATCTGCTTATTTGTAATTTTCTCAAATTGTGAAGATCTCCCTTCCAGCGCTCCCACCGTGGCCTGAGATGCTCTGGTATCGGGTCGTCCCAATTCATTCCTTGGAGGATTCCTTTGCCATTGAGCACGTAAGGAGCTATGAATCCAAGGGGGTCATATATTGCCGCAACTGTGGATAGGATGCCACGCCGGGTTGGTGGTTGGTCTTTTAGTGTGATGTTGAACGTGAAGCAATCTTCCTCCACGTTCCAGTAAATGCCAAGTGCTCTTTCAGTCTGTGCTTCATTAAATGTCAAGTCCTTTGTTTTTGTATCTGTGGCATGCTCTGAGGTCGGAATACTATTCAGAACGTTGATGTTGTTGGACACAAACTTGTGTAACCTTAATCCACCCTTTGCGCACAATTCACGTGCTTCTTTTGCCAGTTGTATAGCATCCTTGACTGTCTCTGCGCTGGTGACGCCGTCATCTACATAGAAGTCTCTTGTTATGAACCGTGAGCCCGCAGGATATGCAAGGCTGTTCTCTTTGGCTAAATGTTTCAGTTCAACAAGGTGACGAAACAGCGCCAAAGAGAGGAACTGTCATTCTGTATGCTTGCGGTTGGCTGTTTATGTCACCATCTTTCCACCATAAGAAGCGCAAGTAATTGCGATCGCTTTCTTTGACCTGAAACTGGTGGAACATTTTCTCGATGTCACACATCAGCGCTATTTGGTGCTGTCTGAAGCGCACAAGAACACCCATAAGACTGTTGATCATGTCGGGGCCAATCAGTAAATGTTCATTAAGACAGGTACCTTTGTGTTTGGCGGAACAGTCGAAGACCACACGTAACCTGTCAGGTTTCTTTGGATGATAGATGCCATGGTGTGGTATGTACCATGTCTTGCCAGGGAGTCCGATATCATCAGTCTCTTCTGCATCACCTCTTTCAATGATGTCATTCATGTATTTCCTGTAATCCTCCTTGTATTTTTCGTCTTTCATGAGTTTGCGTTTGAGCTGGTTTAGTCTGTTTTCAGCAAGTTGTCTGTTATCTGGCATTTGTGGCTTTTCTCTAAATGGCAATGGCATCTCCAAATGTCCCGTTTCCGTCTGTGTTATGCCTTGCTCAAGCTTCTGGAGGAATATTAAATCCTCTTGTGATACAGTCTTTTCGTTTCTGTCCGTCTCTTTGAAATCTCTTTCCAGAGCAAGTATTGCATCTGCTGGAGTGGAGTGAGGGATTTCTTTAACTGTGACTCTGTGGCAGAGGCTGCTGTCTATAACCGTTTCATTGCAAAGCGCTGCGTTGCCTACTATGCTCCATCCTAAGTCCGTGCGAATAGCATAGGGCTCAACATCTTTTCCTAAGATTATTCGTTTAGGTGCAAGAGCCCTGGGACAGGTGTAACCTATAAGGAGACCCACTTCACAACTGAGGAGTGGAGGGATCTCATCTACAATAGGCAGTAAATGACTCCACTGTTTGGCTGTTTCACATGTGGGTATGTGTTCCCTGTTAGCAGGTAAGCAATCCTTGGAGTATGCCGTGGGGAGCTTTATGACTGTGGCTGAGTTGTAACCTCTCACCAAGAGATCAGACACCCTTCCACTACTTACGACAGCATTCTTACCCATCATGGTAGTCAATTTCAGTTTTACTGGACAAACATCTGCCTGCAGCTCCTGCGTTACATCATGATCCACAAAGACAGCATCGCTCTGAGTGTCTAATAATGCATAGACCAATTTTTCCTTGAGTGGATTGGTGGTAGTTGACAGCCATACTGGGACTATCATTGAGGTGCTGACGGTCTGATCTGATCTGGCAACATTAAGTGACATGGCTGTTGCAGTTACAGGTGAGTTACATTGATTTGCATTTTCCGTACTCCCACGTGTTTGTCTTTGCAAACCGTTACTGCAGTTTCATCATGAAGACACACAGGATGTCTCTTTGTGCAGGTTTCGCAAGTGAGGCGGCGTCTGCAGTCCTTAGCACGGTGTCCTTTTTTCAGACAGCCATAACAAAGTTTATTGTCTCTCACATATTTCTTTCTATTTTCTGGAGACATCTTTAAGAAGTCTGGGCATTTGTGAAGCTGATGTGCGTGCTGGCACAACATGCATGGAGAACTCTTAGGTGTCTTTGTTATTGTCTGTTTGTCACTTTGTACAGTTGCATTTGTGTTAAATACACCTGCTTTACTCCCACTGATTACCCTTGTACTCCTTTTATCAATATTTGTTTCAGTGCGGCGAAGTGCGTGAATGGAGGTGACTGGGTTGCAAGCAACTTCCGCTTCTAATGAGAGGAAGGAAGCAAAATCACAAAAACTTGGAAACTCACCACCCTCCATCAAAGTTTTTGTTACCTGTCTATTCCATCTTGCATTTATCCAGTCCGGTAGTTTGTGCAACAATCTTTGGTTTTCTTCGCAGTCGTTGAGTATTTGTAGTCCCTTTACGTGAGGCATAGCAAGCTTGCATGCATTTATGAAATCTGCAAGGTTCCTTAATCCATCAGCGTCTCTGGACTGCACCTTTGGCCAATTCGCTAGCTTCTCTCTAAATGCCTTTTGTATCATGAAAGGTTGACCGTATCTTTGGTTTAGTTTATCCCAAGCATCTTTGTATGCCTCTTCATCGTTTCTGAAAAAAGTTCCTTCAAGACATTTGCGAGCCGACCCAGTTACATATCTTTTTAAGTAGTACATTTTATCTGCCGCTGAGAGGCCCTTTCGTTCAATCACGGACATGAATGTGGATTTCCACTCTGAAATTTATTGGATCACCACTAAACACTGTTGGTTCTGGCGTGGGAAGTTTGTTCATTTTTATGCTGTCTTGCACTGCTTGTGCTAGCTCAGAGACATCCGAGTGAGCTGTTTGCACAGGAATGAAGGGGAGAGCTGGTATGGGCTGTTTGGGTGTGAAGTTTGGGCTAACTGGTTCGCCTTTTATTGACTGTTCATCCTCCACCAGTGATAACTCTCTATCATATGCTTCCTTCTCATTTACTTCCTTCTGCGCTCTTAAACGTTCCAGCTCTGAATTTTGCGCTGCCATTTGTTCCTTGTGCTCCTCCTCTAGAGCCTTTATCCTTTCTCTTTGTCTTTGTTCCTCTAATACAACCTCATATTCTGCCTCTTTTGCTGCTAATTCCGCTGCTGCTTCGGCTCGCTTTGCGGTAAGCTGTGAAGCTGAGGATCGTTGGCTGTGGTTTGATGCCGCGGTCGAGCCATATATGGACAAGGCATAGTCACGCTGTAAAAGTCCACGTAAACAAGTTCTTTCACGCTCTGCATCAAAATCTCCATCAACACCTCTTATTCTCTCCAGAATTATTCTTACAACTTCATGAGTTACTGCTTCACATGCATCAATCTTTCTCCTTATGTCAGATGCTGGTGCCACTTGGTTTCTCATTTCTGAATAGAACATCAATATATTGTCTCTCCTTTGTTCTATTATGTCTGCAAGTTCTGACATCTCTTCATCTGTGATATCTGTCTTTAGCTTTTCTCTTGTTTCTCGAACTTGCATTTTCCATTGTTCATAAAGAGTTGTTAGTCTCCTTTCCTTTTGGCTCAATTCTTCCTTTCGGTATGTTAGCATCCTTTCAGTTTGTACTTTAACTCTTTCAGAACGTCTTGGTAAGTCTGACATGCTTTGAGCTTTATCTTGAAGCTCACTTAACATTTGTTCTTTGCATGTGATTGGATCTTTAATGTATTGTTGTGAATTTGTGACCAACTTCTGCCACCTGCTGGATGTCGCGGGTATTACCTTAAACCACGTAGTGCAGCGGGAGGCGGCGGTCAAGCTCTTACTGTAGCAGTCAGTCAATATTGAGAAGGCCAGAACTGATGGTCAAATGATGATTTATTGAAGCCGTCCGTGTCATCAACCAACGTAAGAGCTAAGCAAGAGCAGATACCAATAATTACGATCACATCCCCAGTCATGCACAGCACCTTACGTTAGTATATTTCTTTCCCTTAGCATAACAAATAACGTCAAACACAAACATTACAAGATGCTCAAATATACTTTAGTCATCGTTACAAACCTTGTTCCCTTATCAACTGATGCTAGATTTTTTGCTTTTAACTTTTTCGGTTGTCCTTTTCTCTGCGTTCCCACTGAGCCTTTCCTGCTTTACTTGGCGTCTTCTGTCTTACCTCAAGCTCAGTTCCGTTACCGTACTTCCGCTCACAAAGGGGTTATCAAAATAAGAGCGGGTAACATTACATTAATGTAAATCTTACGTTTTTTGGTCTTTACAATGCTGTTGTGAATTGTAGTTGTGAACATCACTTCAAGGTGACTTTTACAGATTGTTTCACAAAAGACTGCAGAATAACCTCCCCTGAATAAACAGTAAATTCCCCTCCTCTTTAACAGAGACACATTTAAACACAATAACCAGTCAGTGTGTAACAGTGGAAGGACAATTGCACAATTTCAAATAAACCAAACATACACAATGGTCAGGATCAAATAAAACTGTGTTTCATAACACAATGAAAAAAAATTAAAATAATTGTCAGATAGGGAATCTATGAGCATTCAAAAAAATCTCAAACCAAAATCAACATTTCATGTGTTTTAAATATAATACTTAAATTGAACATATAATATGGGTCAAATATAATTTCCCCATATATAATATAGGTTAAAAAATGTCTGCTACAGCAATTAATTAAGCAACAGCAATATAATTCTGTCACAGCCAATACACCTCCAGCCCACCAGAGAGCACCAGACCAGACAGAGAGACGGCGACCCGGAAGCGGAAACGAGAGCGGGCAGCGTAGAGTATAAAAGTTAGGTAACCCCGAGGAGACGCTGCCCGCTCTTTGAGTTGAATATATTCCCAGAGACGCTAGCCTTGTTTTCCCACGCCCAGCTGACCAGAATCCACGACCACGAGCCTTGCCTGCCCCCTTTGTTATGACGATCTCCTGCCATTGACACCGAGTTTGCCTGACCCTTGTGACAAGACGTTCTCCCCGCTACCCCCCACGAAGCCCTAGTTCCCTCCACGCCGCGCTACGGCGCGTCCACGACTACACTCCCGTCCCAACTCACCTCCGGCCTCCCTCTCCCCGACCAAACGCCTCCGGTCCTCCTCCCCAGCGCGTCCTATGTCTGCTCCCCGTTTGACGACTTGTCCCCTTGCTCCCAGCATGCCTGCAAATGCGTCCCTGAACTCCAGCAGTGACAGTAAGAGCGGGCCATCTCCTGACGCAGCAGGCATGTCCACCATGCAAGAGACGCTCGGTCAGCTGACCGCGTTCCTACAGCTGCAGCACATCGGCATGCGGCTCCCCGCCTTCCTGGACCGCCTCCAGACCGTGTTTCAGGGAGAGACCGGGCGGCGCGCGTCATCTTTGCGGCTCCTGTCGCTACGCTAGAGAAATCGGAGCGTGAGCGATTACGCGATTGAATTCCGAACCGTGGCGAACGACAGTGAGTGGACTGACGCCGCGCTCCCCGCCGCGTTCTACCAAGGCCTCCGGGAGGCGGTGAAAGACGACATGGTAAATAGCGATTGGGGAACCACGCTGAACAGTATAATCACGCTGGCCACGTCCATAGACAGACGTCCCGCTGAGCGCGACCAAGAACGGCGTAGCCACGCCCCTTTCCACTGAGCCCCCGTCGCGCGCCTGCATGACGCCCCTAGCAATCCTACGAACCCATGCAAATGAGCCGAGCCCGACCCCCACTCACTCCCCAGGAACGAAAACGGCGAGAAGAGCAGAAACGCTGCCATTACTGTGGAGAACCTAACCACCTCAGCGCCATCCCAACCGTCGAATCAAACCACACCCATCTGGAAAAAACCCACGCTTCCCTGAGGTCCGGAGCCCCCTGGCGAGGACCAAGGCCATTCCCAGAGCCACCACCCGCTGCTCACTTCCCATCATTGTCTGCTGGAATAAACCCAGACCCGGCCACCATCAGGGGCGAGCGTTGGTGGACTCCGGGGCGGCCATGAACTTGATAGACGTCGATCTGGCCACCTGACTCCAGCTCCCCGTCTCCCGTTGTGATCCTCCCCGTGCGGTTATGAGACTGAATGGCAGCCCGTTGGGCTCAGGGAGAATCCTTTTCCAAACCAAACCCCTACTAATCTGCCTTGAGCCCAATCATGTGGAAACCATGACATTCTACTTAACCACGATCCCCCATGACCCAATTGTGTTAGGATACCCATGGCTGACCACCCACGAGCCCCACATTGACTGGACCACAGGCACATTCAAACAGTGGGGACGCCAATGCATCCACCACCAACCCCGACAGGCCACGCCCCCGAACCGCTCTGGACCCGCAACGGTGAGACTCGGCCACGCCCCTCAACCCATGCCATGCTCGCTGCCTAGGACCAAGACCCCGGTCCAAAACTGCAAACCACGCCCATTAGCTGAAACCACGCCCCTTAGAGACAATGTGACCCAAAAGCTGCCAGAGACCACACCTCGATCTCCACATGACACCACCTCCTCCTTACTGGGGGTCCCTGACTGTTACCATGACCTTGCTGCGGTCTTTGACAAGGACAAGGCAGCAGAGCTGCCCCCCCATAGACCTTATGATCTGGCGATTGACCTGCTCCCTGGCGCCTTACCACCACGAGGCCGACTGTACTCGCTCTCACTTCCAGAGCGAAAGGCGATGGACGAGTACATCACGGCATCCCTGGCTAGCGGCATAATCCGTCCTTCCACCTCTCCAGCTGCTGCTCCGTTCTTTTTTGTGGGTAAGAAAGACGGGGGACTGAGGCCATGCATTGATTATCGGAAGCTGAACGCGATAACTAAAAAGAACCAGTACCCCCTACCACTTCTGAACACCGCATTTGATCTCCTGGCAGGGGCCACCGTCTTTACCAAGCTGGACCTCCGGAATGCATACCACCTCGTTCGGATCCGGGAAGGGGACGAGTGGAAGACGGGTTTTATCACGCCATCCGGACACTATGAGTATTTGGTAATGCCCTTTGGTCTCTCAAACAGCCCAGCCGCCTTCCAGGCGCTCGTTAATGACATCCTCAGAGACATGTTGGATCAATTTGTGTTCGTCTACCTAGATGACATTCTAATTTACTCACCCAACCTCTCGACCCACATCTCCCACGTCAGAAAGGTCCTCCAGCGCCTTCTACAAAACCGTCTCTTTGTGAAATTGGAAAAGAGTACTTTTCACACAGCGGAAATCTCCTTCCTGGGGTTCCAAATCAGCCCCCAAGGAATTGCCATGGATCCCATCCAGACAACCGCAGTCACGGACTGGCCTGTACCCACCACCATTCGTCAGCTACAACAGTTCCTCGGATCCGCCAACTTTTACCGTCGCTTCATCCGCAACTTCAGCAAGGTGGCACAACCCATGACCTCCCTCCTTAAAGACCAACCAACCCGACTCCACTGGAACCCCCAAGCTCAACAGGCATTCAGCCAACTCAAACAGCTATTCACCACGGCCCCCATCTTATTCCACCCAGACCCCCTACTCCCATTCGTCATTGAAGTCGACGCGTCTAGTCTAGGCGTGGGGGCGGTACTATCGCAACGCAACCCCCTGGACCACAAATTGCACCCATGTGCCTTCTTCTCCCGAAGACTAAACCCGGCGGAGCGGAACTATGATGTCGGGAACAGGGAACTCCTGGCCATCAAACTGGCCCTGGAGGAGTGGCGCCATTGGCTGGAGGGGGCAGTCCACCCATTTTTGGTACTGACAGACCACAAAAATCTGCCGTACCTCCAAAACGCCCAACGCCTTAACACACGGCAAGCACGGTGGGCCTTGTTCTTCACACGGTTCGAATTCACCGTATCCTACATCCCCGGCACCAAGAATGCGAAGGCTGATGCCCTGTCCCGCCGGTACACCCCAGAGGCTGAGGACAATCCGTCCTCCCCTATCCTCTCCCAGC
This sequence comes from Denticeps clupeoides, assembly GCF_900700375.1. Lineage (NCBI taxonomy): Eukaryota > Metazoa > Chordata > Actinopteri > Clupeiformes > Denticipitidae > Denticeps > Denticeps clupeoides. The sequence continues at coordinate 4,947,131 of NC_041717.1, forward strand.
CGTTCCTACTGGCCCCCGTACGCTGGACCCCCATGCAAGAGGTGATTGCGGATCACACACACACCACCCCCCACCTCGGACCACGCCTCCCAACCTCACGTACGTGTCACCCCCTCTCCGACCACGCGTCCTACAATGGGGGCATGACACTCCATTGGCCGGACACCCTGGACGTCAGCGCACCCGGGCCAACATTCAGCAGACGTTCTCGTGGCCAGGCCTGGCCTCAGACGTACAGGCATACATTGTGGTACTTGTGGACCGTTTTTCCAAGATGGCCCAGTTCATTGGCCTTCCAGGACTCCCAACCGAGAGGGTCAACCAGGAGGTGGAGACCTACCTTCGCTGCTACTGCTCGGCCCGACCAACCTCCTGGTCCCAACACCTCCTCTTGGCGGAGCTTGCACGGAACCAGACACTGAGTTTGCCTGACCCTTGTGACAAGACGATCTCCCCGCTGCCCCCGCACGAAGCCCTAGTTCCCTCCACGCCGCACTGCGGCGCGTCCACGACTACACTCCCGTCCCAACTCACCTCCGGCCTCCCTCTCCCCGACCAAACGCCTCCGGTCCTCCTCCCCAGCGCGTCCTATGTCTACTCCCCGTGTGACGACTTGTCCCCTTGCTCCCAGCATGCCTGCAAACGAGTCCCCGAATTCCGGCAGTTACAAATTCAAATCATTTAATTCAAAACGGAACTATGTACAGTTTTAATAAGATCAATTGAACATACAGCAAAAACATAAATAAAGTATAAAAAAGGGCATTTCAACACAATGAAATAAAAAAAACATTAACAACGAAACGTGTCTTCTGTATTTAACCATCACCCTGAGGGAGCAGTGGGCAGCCATGACAGGCGCCCGGGGAGCAGTGTGTGGGGACGTTGCTTTGCTCAGTGGCACTTCGGTCACAACTTGGCAGATCTGTATTCGAACCAACAACCTTCTGATTACGGGGCCGCTTCCTTAACTGCTAGGCCACCACTGCCCTCAACATATTTCTATTCCCTCCTCAGCTTCGTTGTCCTCGTATGCCACTCTCTCCAGATGTTCTCTCCACGGGATGTTCCTGAAATGATCTCTGCACTCCAGACGTCCGTCTGATTGCCCAGCTTCTCTCTTACTTCCATTAAAACCACCATGTCACGAATTCCAGAGAACAGAAATTGTGTTGGTCAGTCATGAATGGTCTACTTGTGTCTGGTTCCGGGGTGTCACCTTCCTGATCCTGCTGCCCTAATCACAGCTTTTGACACGGACAGTTTATGACGGTCTAAGCTGCTGTCTCACGGACCGAAAACATTTCATCACATTGGCAGCAACGTATTGCAGCATGAAGCTAATTACAATCCAAAAAAGCGAACCAGAATCACAGAGAAGAATTGTCAATCTCAGCTCTCCCCTTGTTTACAGCCCTTCTTCTTGTGCCAGGGGTGGGGCGCACCGAGTATACACTCGGCAAACTGATGCAAAAGAAAACGAAAGACCTGCTGCCATTGGCTACAGGAATGTAGACAGAAGAGGTGAACATCCTGCAACACACAGCCAGAAATAAAATCAGACCTGATCAGAAACATCACGGCAGAAAGAATTTGGGGCGGGACATGACGGGGAATTTACCTGTTAGTTTTAGTCAGCAGGCCAAATGCCACCCCATGTTGTTCTGGTGAGTGGCTCTCACTCCCAATCTGCCTCTCCTCCTCCTGCTGGTCCTTGGGAAGAGCTCGCTTCTTCTGTCTATGTCGCTGAAGCTGACTGCTGCTCCCAAGTCACCTGTAGCAAGAAATGAGAGAACATTACACTCAAATTAATTGGAGTTGGAGGACCAGGGCGATACTCACCAATTTTCACTTCACCCTGACTGGTAACCATGATGTTGTCACTGTGGATCATCTTCATTTGGTGGAAATAAGATAGTGAGTGGGCCACCCTCATTAGTCATATCAAGTTTGATTAAGGTTGGACGTTACATGTGTGAATGACAGCAATTTCCTGTTACACGGTGAATTATTAAAATTATTCAATGATTCCATGTGCAAACCACGTAACAAAATCTCACATCACAATTTAACATCACCATGGCATTAAGATGAGACTCACCAAAAACCATATAGAGCTGATATATTTTCTAAGAGTTGGTTAATTTGACAATTGTTACTACTAATTGTAAACCATTAGCAGTACAAAACAATTGTTAATACTCAACAATACTGCAACTGAGCTTATAGACAGTAAACAAAGTCACAATTCATACCTTCACAAAACACAATATTACTCTTGATTGAAACCACACAATTGTTGAACAAAATCCACAAATACCTGCCTATTTTTACCTAAATTCCTGTTTTCACACTGACCTACCTCACTTTTTTCTGAAATACATATTTGCCTACCTCAATCCTGCAAATTAGCTCATAAATACAGTAAAAAAAAATACAAAAAAAAATATTACTTTTGATTGTTAATTGTTAATAAAACTGAAACCTGCAGCTAAGCTTTTAAATAAACAGTCATCCTTACAGAGCTCATTACCTGCATTCCTACCTACCAACTTTAAGCACTATGAAGACTCATCTGACGGCACCTTCACAAAGACAATATCACAATATCACCTTCACAAAGTCAATATGCCCTGCCCCTAATTCACACTTCAGAAGACCCTGAAATTAAAATACCACATAATATTACACTTAATTGACACCCCACATTAAAATAAAAATCATACATTTACAAAACAATAATACTCATGATACATCCCTTAAATTATTATTACTACAAATACCCATTTTACCTCTGTGCATACCTCTATATTTCCCTAAATGCATTCCTATTTTCACACTGACCGTCCTCACATTTTTTCTGAAATACATATTTACCTTCCTCAACCCTGCAAATGAGCTCATAAATACAGTAAAAAAAACCCACAATGTTACTTTTGCTTGACACAGTTGTTAATAAGAAAACACAACCCTGCAACAAAGCTTTAAAAAACACATAATTAAACTAATTAAACTAATTAAAAGAGACAAGTGTTAATTCTACAATCCAGACACAAAGCTTTTAAATAAAACAGTAAAAGAATAAAAAAAGATTCATACCTTTCCAACCATGACCAACATAAAAATGGACGTAAAGCACTGAGAAGACTGATCTGACTACACAGTTCACACTAATAAGAAAATAAAAAAAGATTCATACCTTTATAAAACAGTAATACTCATAATACACCCTTTAAATTATTATTACAATAAAACCACATTTACCTGCGTGCATACCTCTATATTTACCTAAATGAATTCCTGTTTTCACTTTTTTTACTGAAATACATATTTACCTACCTTAATGCGGTAAATGAGCTCATACATTGAGAAAAAAAAACATTGAGATTCATATCTTTACAGAAAAAAACTATATGAAAATAGACATAAAGCACTCTAAAGACTGACCTGACTGCACAGTAACAAAGAAAAGAGAAAAATGAGCTCATACATGCAGTAAAAAAAGGTCACAATTCATACTCTCACAATATTACTTTTGATTGACAATTGATAATAAAACTCAAACCCGCAACCAAACTTGTAATTAACAGTAATCCTTACAGAGCTCGTTACCTGCGTATCTACCTACATACCTCCAACTTCACAAAAACAATCAATACACCCTGCCTCTAATTCACACTTCAGAACAACCTGAAATTATAATAAAAAAAAACAATATTACACTTAATTGACACCACACAATCACTGCAAATCGTGCAAATGAGCTAATAAAAACAGTAAAAATGTTGATATTCATATCTTTCCAAATGTGATCAACATAAAAATGAACATCAAGCAATCTGAAGACTGATCTGACTGCACAGTCACAAAGAAAAAAAAAAAAAAAAAAGATTCATACCTTAACTAAACAGTAATACTCATGTAATACTCATGATATACCCCTTAAATTATTACTACAAAATCTGAATTTACCTGCCTGCATACCTCTATGTTTACCTAAATTCCTGTTTCCACACTGACCTACCTCACATTTTTTATAAAATACATATTTTCTCACCTCAATCCTGCAAATGAGCCCATTAATACTGAAGAATCATGATTCATACTTTCACTAAACACAATAATGCTCTTGACTGACACAATTGTTAATAAAACACAACCCTGCAACTAAGCTTAAAAATAATTAGTAAAAAAGTCTAGATTAATACCATAAAAAAAACAATATCAAACTTAATTGACAACAGACAAGTGTTAAAAGAATAAAAAAAGATTCATACCTTTCCAAACATGACCAACATAAAATGGACGTAAAGCACTGAGAAGACTGATCTGACTAAAAAGATTCATACCTTTATAAAAAGTAATACTCATAAAACACCCCTTAGATTATTATTATTACAAACAAAACACTTTTACCTGCCTACCTCTATATTTACCTAAATGAATTCCTGCTTTCACACTGACCTACCTCACTTTTCTTTCTGAAATACATATTTACCTTCCTCAATCCTACAAATGAGGTCATACATGCAGTAAAAAAACATTGAGATTCATACCTTAACAGAAATAAAACTATATTAAAATAGTCATAAAGCACTCTAAAGACTGACCTGACTACACAGTCACAAAAAAGAGTAAAGAAAAAAAAACCTTAACAGTAATACTCATAATACACCCTTTAAATTATTTATTACTACAAAATCCCCACTTACCTGCCTACCTCTACCTTATAGACACTAAACAAAGTCATAATTCATACCTTTCCATAAGAGATCAATACAAAATTGATGGATTTCAAGCACTCTGAAGACTGATCTGACTCCACCTTCAAAAAAAAATCACTAAGCCCTTCACACTTCAGGGAACTCAAATTGATAATACTACACAAAAAACACAATATTAAGCTTAATTGAACAAAACTACTGTTAATAATACACAATCCTGCTAATAGGCTAAAACAGTAATTAAAGTCTAGATTCATACCTTCAGAAACACAATAATACTCTTGATTGTTATTAATACTAACTACACAGTTATTAATACTACACAATCGTGCAACTGAGCTTATAAATGGACAGTAAACAAAGTCGAGATTCATATTTTTCCATAAGAGACCAATTCAAAGATGGACTTCAGGAACTCTGAAGACTGATCTGACTTCACCTCCTCTATAAATCTCACAGCCTTGTCCCCTAATTCACCTCTTTTTTAAAGTCTGTCCTCCACCTGACCTGGTTGTTTTTCCTGACGTCGCGTCTCGTAATTCTACCTGATTCCTCGGTCGTGAGGGCTCCTCGTGTACGGCTGGGAAATAAAACCTGCTTTTTTGTGAGGTGAAACTGGGTGTTTTACCTGTCCAGAGACCGGACGGTTAGTTGGAGGGAAGTCTGGACGGTTCTGGTCGCCGTAAAAATAAGTTGATGACGAACTTTTTTTGTTATTCTTACCCACGACTGTAACCAGGACTCGTCTCCGTCAGTCGCGCGTTCCTTTTGTTCATCCATGAATCCTCGCCGTCGTGCACTGGGTGTCGCGGGGATCCTGTAATCCTCCTCTCCGTTCGGTCCTCGGTCCTGCTGCTCCTGCTACGTCCTTATCCGAGGGAGGCTTCTCTGGTTTGGGGCTGAAAGGTATTTATTCAGTAGAGCGATGACGTCATCGTTTTTATCAGCCAATCACATGAGAGTTCTAAAAATCTGATTGGACGAAAACCGAGAGGGTAATATCCGCAGAACTAAATGGTTGAGATGAATATAAAAAATAAAATATGTAAAGTAACGAACGTAACAAGACGTAACTGCAGTTTACAAAGACAGAGTGGAATAGTTTCTTTTATTTTGTGAATGACTAGACATATTTAATATGCAGTTCAATATTTCATTTAATTTAATGCACAGTAATTTGATGAATTTCCCATTTGCATCCTAGATTTAGATTATATCTATATCTGTTGCAGTGTTTGTTGTGGCGTCCGTCTCCACCTACCGGCAGCTGTGGGTAATGCGTACGGAGAGAGACTGGAAGTGCATTTCAGCGGAATCTGAGCGGCAGTTGCTGCGTTTTGAGCTCTATTGTTCTCTCCCTTTCGCTCAGCATCTTCACTATGTTAAAATATTAGTTCTATTCCAGGTAATTGGGTCTGTCAGGAAGACAGACCATTTATTATTGTGCTGAGAATGGCAAAAAAGAACATGTCTTACGTTAAAGACCGCCACGCGAAGACCGTCAAACGTAAAGAAACGTCAAATGTAAAAAAGGCCTTCGGCCTGACCACTCCGCACACGATGATATATTTTTTGTTTTGGTAGGTCGTACGGCCCGTCCACAAATCGGGTTAAAATGTGTAAAAAGTACCGTTTACCATCGTGCCGGGAACACGTTTTTGGCTCCCTGGGGCTAACCGCTGAAGCTAGAGACCCGAAAATCGAGGCGAGGTCGAAGGCCTCGCCGAGTCTTACGATCCGACGTATGGGACGAGTCGGTGGCACCAACGGGGGTTTGGAAAACCCGGAAAAAGCCGGAAAACTGGGAAAAAGGCAATAAAAGGACACGTCTTACGTCCAAGGCCACCACGATAAGACCGTGAAACGCTGACATATTATGACATATTGTTTGTTTTGGTAGGTCGCACGGCCCGTCCACAAATCGGGTTCAAAGCGTAAAAAGTGCGGTTTACTGTTGCGCAGAGGAAGAGGTTTTCAGCTCCCTGTGACCAGCCGTAAAAGCTAGAGAGACGGGAGTCGAGGCACACATGATCTGACATATTGGATGTGTTGCTACCACCAACAGTGGTCAGGAAAACATGGGAAATAGGGAAGTAGGCCAAAAAGACCATGTCTCGCATTTGTGGCTGCCACGCTAAGGCCGTGAGACGCACAAAAAAAACACAATGACATATTGGTTGCTTCTTTCGGGATTATAGGAGGGCCACAAATCACGTCCAAAACATTAAAAGTGTGAAAAAATCTGGTTTCCAAGAATTTGCAATGAAACGCTTCCCAGCACACACGACTCTCATATCAAATCGTGCGGCTTGTCGTTACGCACGGTTTGACATATGGCTCGGCTCGGCCGGATTTACGGTCCGCGCGCAATTAGCCAAAAAGCGTTTTCGGAACGCGTTTATTATTCTAGCCCAAAATTGGACTTTTTTTGAGTTTGTGTCCAGACGGTTTGACATACAAAGAAGATTTTGATGACGATTTGACGTATGGTTCATCGCCGTCTGACTTACGGATCATGCACAAATTTGGGAAAACAAAAAAGTGTAAATGCGCGAAAAAAATTTATTTATTTATTGGGTCTGTCAGGAAGACAGACCACTTATTATTGTGCTATGAAAGGCAAAAAAGAACATGTCTTACGTTAAAGACCGCCACGCGAAGACCGTCAAACGTAAAGAAACAACGGATTTGTAAAATAAAACTTCTTTGAAGTGATACTGCAGTACCACAGTAAAGAAGCCTACTACCAATTAAGCATATTAGGTGATGTGCATCTCTGTAATGAGAAGGGGTGTGGTCTAATGACATCAACACCCTATATCAGGTGTGCATAATTATTAGGCAACTTCCTTTCCTTTGGCAAAATGGGTCAAAAGAAGGACTTGACAGGCTCAGAAAAGTAAAAAATAGTGAGATATCTTGCAGAGGGATGCAGCACTCTTAAAATTGCAAAGCTTCTGAAGCGTGATCATCAAACAATCAAGCGTTTCATTCAAAATAGTCAACAGGGTTGCAAGAAGTGTTTGGAAAAACCAAGGCGCAAAATAACTGCCCATGAACTGAGAAAAGTCAAGCGTGCAGCTGCCAAGATGCCAATTGCCACCAGTTTGGCCATATTTCAGAGCAGCAACATCACTGGAATGCCCAAAAGCACAAGGTGTGCAATACTCAGAGACATGGCCAAGGTAAGAAAGGCTGAAAGATGACCACCACTGAACAAGACACACAAGCTGAAACGTCAAGACTGGACCAATATCTCAAGACTGATTTTTCTAAGGTTTTATGGACTGATGAAATTAGAGTGAGTCTTGATGGGCCAGATGGATGGGCCCATGGCTGGATTGGTAAAGGGCAGAGAGCTCCAGTCCGACTCAGACGCCAGCAAGGTGGAGGTGGAGTACTGGTTTGGGCTGGTATCATCAAAGATGAGCTTGTGGGGCCTTTTCGGGTTGAGGATGGAGTCAAGCTCAACTCCCAGTCCTACTGCCAGTTTCTGGTACAGGAAGAAGTCTGCATCTTTCAAGAAAAACATGATTTTCATGCAGGACAATGCTCCATCACACGCGTCCAAGTACTCCACAGCGTGGATGGCAAGAAAGGGTATAAAAGAAGAAAAACTAATGACATGGCCTCCTTGTTCACCTGATCTGAACCCCATTGAGAACCTGTGGTCCATCATCAAATGTGAGATTTACAAGGAGGGAAAACAGTACACCTCTCTGAACAGTGTCTGGGAGGCTGTGGTTGCTGCTGCACGCAATGTTGATGGTGAACAGATCAAATCACTGACAGAATCCATGGATGGCAGGCTTTTAAGTGTCCTTGCAAAGAAAGGTGGCTATATTGGTCGCTGATTTGTTTTTGTTTTGTTTTTGAATGTCAGAAATGTATATTTGTGAATGTGGAAATATTATATTGGTTTCACTTGTAAAAATAAATAATTAAAATGGGTATATATTTGTTTTTTGTTAAGTTGCCTAATTATGCACAGTAATAGTCACCTGCACACACAGATATCCCCCTAAAATAGCTAAAAATAAAAACAAACTAAAAACTACTTCCAAAAACATTCAACTTTGATATTAATGAGTTTTTTGGGTTCATTGAGAACATGGTTGTTGTTCAATAATAAAATTAGTCCTCAAAAATACAACTTGTCTAATAATTCTGCACTCCCTGTAGGTGTGTGACAAATTCCTTGTCACTTGTTGACATTCTGCATATTCCAATACTGTGTATTACAGGTTCAGCCCTGCAGAACTTGCTTTCTTGACAGAATATGCATCAACCATGAACCCAGTATCCAAGGCAGCCAACATGTTGCAGGCAGAGGTGGATGTCCACATGGGATGGCTGTTACCAACTATAACCATCCTGACTGTGAAGCTGGACGCCTCCAAAAGCCATCCAAGTTCTGCCAGCCACTGATCTCTGCCCTTCAAGAAGGAATACAGCGGCGGTTTGGTGACATGCTTACTGACCCTGAACTCATTGCTGCTGCAATTTTACTTCCGAAGTTTCGCACATCGTGGACAAGCAATTAGGATTTGCTAAGGTTGGGTAAGTAATTTAAATCATTTATTTCATTGGCAAGTGTTTAATTGATAAGGAAACCTTGCAAAGAACCTTTTCTGATCCTGCCAGTTAATCTAAAAAAATGTTGTTGCAACTAGGAGACCGTGGGAAATTCCAAAGTGATAATTATGGTTTTTACAAGGTTAAAGAGAAATACAGTTCTCTTCATATAAGCTTAATGGTTCCTGTATTCTGTGTTTGGGCATGGACTACATCAAGAGTCACTTGGAGGAGTACCAAGCCTCATCACCAGATAGCCATTCTGGCTCAGACGAGGAGGACTTCTTTGGCCAAATGAAGGGAAACGTCCAAGAAACCACAAGACAGCTGGATGCCTACCTGGCCAACTCGGCTGCCTCCATAGATACTCTAAAGTCGGTGCCCACAGTTTTCAATTTGTCCCTCAAGCTCAACACACCGTTGCCTGCATCTGCAGCATGTGAAAGACTGTTTAGTACAGCGGGGCACATCTTTTCTGTGAAAAGGATAGGGTCAAAAAACTCTTGTTGAAATTGAACAAAAAGCACTGGTAATGCTGTGCTTATAAGGGCACCAAATGGCACTTATACTCTCATGTTCATGAGAGAGCCATTTTCACCCTCTGACCTTTGATTGCCTGGCCAGTGGTAAACTTTTCATTTGATGGTCCTTCATTTTAAGTTTCTTATTCTAAGATCTGCCTTTTGTATTTGTATTGTAAGTGTTGAGTTACACAATATAGTTTTTTTCTGCAATCAATAGATCATTGACAAGATTTAAAATTACATCTGTTTTTCATATCGACTTGTCTTTTGTTAAAGAAAAAACTCTTAACAAAAAGTATTGATAATGCTAGGTTGATCAGGGGTCTGAATAGCATTTATACTGGCATATTCCTAAGAGAGCCACACCCCAGCCAACGGTCAAATTTTATTTTCAAGGTCCTTTTTGTTGTTTCTCATTCTAACATCTGCCTTTTGTATTGACTAAGTGTTGTGTTATCCATTATTAGGCCAATGTTTTTTGCTTTTCTGCAATCATTGGAACATAAACTTTGTATTGACTAGTTTTACAGTTGCGCTTCATTTGTTTTTCATGCAAGCCAGGATAAAGGACTTTGGAAAGCAACTCTTGTTGAACAGAATGTTCTGGTGATACGAAGCTGGTGATATGTACTGCCATATTCTTGAGAGCGCCACCCCACCACTGGTGTTTGGTTACTGTTGTGTTTCCCTTTTACTGCTCTTAACAGAAGTGTTGAATAGTTTTGCAAGTACATAAATGATTTAAAGATATATCATGTCCTGATTGGTTTATTTTAATGGTATATTAGTGGGTAATACCTAGTAGATAACTTGTCATCCACATAATTCTAAGGTACACACAGTACTGCAGAGTGCACACACAATAAGCACACCAAACTTTCCAATACACATATACTGTAAAATTGCTTGTAATTATTACGAGCAATGACATCCGTACAGGCATAAATCAGTATATGTACTATGCTTTTACAAAATGGCACACCCCAGATGTTGAGACAAACCATTGTGTGAGTACTTTTACTTAAAAAAAATACTTTAAAGTAAATTTAAAAGTAAGTACTTAATACTTTTACTTAAGTAAGATTGTTGATGAAGCACTTCTACTTTTCATTTCACTACTTTATCGCTGTCTGTCTCATTGTTGTCTACATGTTTTGTTTGTTTGCACTTTATGTCAGTTTGTAACGTTGTTTCAATGTTACATGTAACACCAGGTTCTGGAGAAACGTTGTAAGGTCAGACACATATATGTCTGAAATGACAAAGCTCAACTTCAGATTGTGTTGGTCCACTTCCATGAAGACTCGGGGTGATCGGGGCTCTTCTCTCAGGCAAGGTTTGTGGGTGCATATGTGGTGGATTCGAAGTTGAATGAGACCGAACAGGAAACAGAAAGCTTGAGTGTGCCATATCAACATGCTGAAAAGCTACGTTGAGCGAGAGAACATAGTGGTACAGGACGAAGCTGCAGAATAGTGAAATTCTGCACTATTTAGAAGCTCGTCTGTCCCACAGACTGCAGGCAGGTTATTGGGTTAATTCAGCCACATGCCACTTTGCTCTCTGACACATCTATAGGTACGTCTACTTGTTGGAGAAGTCCATGCCTACTGGTCCATAAGCCTGATGGGACATTTCGGTTTGGTCCTGATAACTGAAAGGTTGATGCGATCACTAAACCAGATTCATTTCCATTTCCTGCGTAGACAAGGTTGGTGCAGCCCGAGTTGTCATGAAATGAGACCTTCTGCAGGTTACTGGCAGGTTCTGTTGACTCCTCGTGCTGCTGAGATCTCCGCCTTTGACGCTCGGTGATGCATTTGGGTTATGCAATGCCCCTGCTACCTTCTAGCACTTAATATGTTGCTGGAATCCCTTGCTTTTATTGAGGTTTATTCAGATTATAATATAATCTATTCATCCACCTGGACCAGCACATTGAGGCATTAGAATTTTTCTAAGCGCCTTCAGCCAGTGTAACTAACCCTCAAGCGACTGTGACTTACTTAGGAGAAGAAGTGAGTCAAGGTCAAGTTTGACCCATGTAGGCCAAAGTTCGGGCTGTCATGAATTTCCCTGTCCCCAGTTTGAAACAGGAATTGCGCTGTTTGTCTTTTTTGGAGAAGGCTGGATTCTATCTGGGTTTTTTATCAGAACTTCTCAGATGTGGTCTGCCGTTAACCAAGCTGCTTCTTGGCAGAGCAACCTTGGTTTGGTCTCAGGACTGGAAGGAAGAGAAGGGAGGAAATACACGAGACAGACGCCCTGTTCGCAGTAGCAGTCTACCCTGCACTTCTTCATGGCCGCACTGCTTTGTTGTGTCATGGCTTAATTTGACTTCTTTCTGTTTATTAAAAATTGGTAAAAATGTTTGTAGCGTTTTCCTCCGTTTCCTGGACCAGGACTCCCCTGATCAAGAAGAATTAATTATATTGTATTCGTATATGTTGTTGTGAACATCACTTCAAGGTGACTTTTATAGATTGTTTCAGAAAAGACTGCAGAATAACCTCCCCTGAATAAACAGTAAATTCCCCTCCTCTTTAACAGAGACACATTTAAACACAATAACCAGTCAGTGCGTAACAGTGGAAGGACAATTTATTGCAGTTTCAAATAAACCAAACATACACAAATCCTGATGGTCAGGATCAAATAAAACTGTGTTTCATAACACAATGAAAAAAAATTAAAATAATTGTCAGATAGGGAATCTATGAGCATTCAAAAAAATCTCAAACCAAAAATCAACATTTCATGTGTTTTAAATATAATACTTAAAATTGAACATATAATATAAGTCAAATATAAAATTTCCCCATATATAATATAGGTTAAAAAATGTCTGCTAGAGCAATTAATTAAGCAACAGCAATATAATTGACAGACGCCCGGGGAGCAGTGTGTGGGGACGTTGCTTTGCTCAGTGGCACTTCGGTCACAACTTGGCAGATCTGTATTCGAACCGGCAACCTTCTGATTACGGGGCCGCTTCCTTAACTGCTAGGCCACCACTGCCCTCACATTTCTATTCCCTCCTCAGCTTCGTTGTGCTCGTATGCCACTCTCTCCAGATGTTCTCTCCACGGGATGTTCCTGAAATGATCTCTGCACTCCAGACGTCTGTCTGATTGCCCAGCTTCTCTCTTACCTCCATTAAAACCACCATGTCACGAATTCCATAGAACAGAAATTGTGTTGGTCAGTCATGAATGGTCTACTTGTGTCTGGTTCCGGGGTGTCACCTTCCTGATCCTGCTGCCCTAATCACAGCTTTTGACACGGACAGTTTATGACGGTCTAAGCTGCTGTCTCACCAACCGAAAACATTTCATCACATTGGCAGCAACGTATTGCAGCATGAAGCTAATTACAATCCAAAAAAGCGAACCAGAATCACAGAGAAGAATTGTCAATCTCAGCTCTCCCCTTGTTTACAGCCCTTCTTCTTGTGCCAGTGGTGGGGCGCACCGAGTATACACTCGGCAAACTGATGCAAAAGAAAACGAAAGACCTGCTGCCATTGGCTACAGGAATGTAAACAGAAGAGGTGAACATCCTGCAACACACAGCCAGAAATAAAATCAGACCTGATCAGAAACATCACGGCAGAAAGAATTTGGGGCGGGACATGATGGGGGATTTACCTGTTAGTTTTAGTCAGCAGGCCAAATGCCACCCCATGTTGTTCTGTTGAGTGGCTCTCAGTCCCAATCTGCCCCTCCTCCTCCTGCTGGTCCTTGGGAAGAGTTCGCTTCTTCTGTCTATGTCGCTGAAGCTGACTGCTGCTCCCAAGTCACCTGTAGCAAGAAATGAGAGAACATTACGCTCAAATTAATTGGAGTTGGAGGACCAGGGCGATACTCACCAATTTTCACTTCACCCTGACTGGTAACCATGATGTTGTCACTGTGGATCATCTTCATTTGGTGGAAATAAGATAGAGTGGGCCACCCTCATCAGTCATATCAAGTTTGATTCAGATTGAACGTTGCATGTGCAACTTACTGTTATATGGCGAGTCATGTTAATCCTAGGAAGTTTGGTGCAGATTGGGTGTTGTGGGCAAATGACACAAACGTCCTCTTCCATTGCAAATTCTTGATATTTTAAGTTACTTCTTGTGTCCACGTGGTGGCACTGTGAACATTCCAGAAACATAAAGCCCCTACGTTTTTCAGATCGGTATACTTACCAGTCTTATCGAGATTGTATAGAGACCCAGGACCCTCATCCGTCATATCAAGTTTGATTAAGGTTGGACGTTACATGTGTGAATGACAGCAATTTCCTGTTACACGGCGAATTATTAAAATTATTCAATGATTCCATGTGCAAACCACGTAACAAAATCTCACATCACAATTTAACATCACCATGGCATTAAGATGTGACTCACCAAAAACCATATAGAGCTGATATATTTTCTAAGAGTTTGTTAATTTGACAATTGTTACTACTAATTGTAAACCAATAGCAGTACAAAACAATTGTTAATACTCAACAATACTGCAACTGAGCTTATAGACAGTAAACAAAGTCACAATTCATACCTTCACAAAACACAATATTACTCTTGATTAAAACCACACAATTGTTGAACAAAATCCACACTTACCTGCCTGCCTACCTCTATTTTTACCTAAATTCCTGTTTTCACACTGACCTACCTCAATTTTTTCTGAAATACATATTTGCCTACCTCAATCCTGCAAATTAGCTCATAAATACAGTAAAAAAGGTCACGATTCATACTTTCACTAAACAAAATATTACTTTTGATTGACAATTGTTAATAAAACTGAAACCTGCAGCTAAGCTTTTAAATAAACAGTCATCCTTACAGAGCTCATTACCTGCATACCTACCTACCAACTTTAAGCACTATGAAGACTCATCTGACTGCACCTTCACAAAGTCAATATCACAATATCACCTTCACAAAGTCAATATGCCCTGCCCCTAATTCACACTTCAGAAGACCCTGAAATTAAAATATTACATAATGTTACACTTAATTGACACCCCATATAAAAATAAAAATCATATATTTACAAAACAATAATACTCATGATACATCCCTTAAATTATTATTACTACAAATACCCATTTTACCTTTGTGCATAACTCTATATTTCCCTAAATGCATTCCTATTTTCACACTGACCGTCCTCACATTTTTTCTGAAATACATATTTACCTTCCTCAACCCTGCAAATGAGCTCATAAATACAGTAAAAAAACCACAATGTTACTTTTCCTTGACACAGTTGTTAATAAGTTAACTGCCATGAATGTAAATTATGTCAAGTTGTTTAATTTACTGTGTTTACTTATTTTCTTCATTTTATAAACATTGTTTCGTTTATGGGTAGGAACCAAGTTACATTCCGTGTTGCACACAGTCACATTTAAGTGACGCAAAAGGGTTAAGAAGCTAGAAGATGCCCTAAATTAAAGAAGGCATAAATAAGTTGTTAAAGGTGAAAGTAAGCTGTGAAGAAGAGAAAGAAAAAGTTGGAAGTGTTTCGTGTTAAGTTTTGTTCTAAAGCAAATTTATTCCCTCACGGTTACGTGCAGCCAGCGAGGTACGTTTAACTGTGTTTCTGTTTATTGTGCATTTGTCAATTTTAGTTTAAATGTTTATTTGTTATATTTACATTGATCATTCTGTACATTTATGTAATGACAGTTTGACGGTGGATTTATGGTGGATTTTATGGTGGATTGGCGGAGAAGTTTAACAAAGGAATAAATCCATCTGTGACTGATGAACCGCGGTGTCGTGTATTATCTGGAGGGAGTAAAAGTCAAACTCGACTGTGATCGTCGCTGCCGCATCCGAGTCTCCGGTCTCCTGCTCCTGCCCAGACTCGCCCGACCTGTGCACAACGGACAGCTCGTCGAGACGGGAACACAGATAAGCGTTTAACGTAAAGGACACATATGCTCATAAGGTTTTCATGAAGAAGTCTATAAGTCACTGCGACGGTGTTTCACGTACATTTACTTAATTGGTGTAAATTCATGTTCAACTGAACAGTTATTCTTTTACAAGTTCAGTGTGTGAAAAGGTTATAATAAGAACTCTGTTAAAGTGTAATTTACTCTGTAATACTCCAGATGTATATGGGCTAATTTGAACGACAGTAATTTCATTTAGTTAATCCCATTATTCAGTATTTGCGAATTTTGTTGCCTGTATATATATATATATGTCTAAATAATTAGAATGTCACATACAAGTAAAGAAGCACAGGGTGCAGCAGCTGCCCTGGAAGAAGAATCAAGTATTATGCAAGGAATAACACAGCCTAAAGAGCCTCGTAGAAGTGAAAGAGCCCGGATATTAACAGAAAAAGGAAAGGAGTTTCAGAAAGAGCAAATTAAGGGGCTATTGCTTCGCTTTGACAGCAAATACGAACGATGGAAAGCTCTGATTAAGGTAGCTAAAACATCTGTGTTAAAACAGGATCCTAGTGACATCCTACAAGAACACAGTATCAGTATTCAAAGGGAATTATCCGAGTTGAATAATGCTTATGATGATTACCGAAGAATTGATCGTCCAGACCATGACATGCGTCGCAAGATGGATAACTGCATCTCGATCACTAAAACTGTAGTACAAAATGCTCAATCTGAAATGCAGGGAACAGCGGAGGAGTTGACTTGGCCAGATCATAGTTCTGTATTCTCATCCTCAGCTTCCAGTGTTTCACCTCCTGCCTCTACTGGTTCTAAAGCGTTTTCCATTCGCTCTAATGTATCCTCAGTAAAAAGACAAGAAGCTGCTGCTGAGTATGCAGCTACACAAGCTGTATTGCAGATTATGGCTGAACAAGAGGACTACCAAGAGAAACTGCAAAAACTTGAAGCTGAAGAGAAGTTGATTGTTGCAGACCAAGAAGCAGCTGCATTAGCTCGTCGTCTTGAAGGAGAAAGGGAAGAAACTGAACGTAGGCTAGAAAGAAAGAAACATGAGTCTGCTTTCTTAAAGAAACAGCAAGAAGAGAATGTTGCAAGAAGAAGGACTGTAGAAAACCTAAAGAGAGAACTTGAGCGTTTGGAGGAACTGAAAAAGCTGAATGCAGCCAAAGCAAGGCTTCAAGTGTATGATGAAAGTGAGCTCAATCCAGCCCAAGAGGTGGCTCCACAGAGCTTTGTGCTACATAAAGTCAGACAGTCAGTCAATCAGGTGAATCCTGAGGACCAGCACTTACAACATCCAAAGGATGCAGCACCAAAACGCATGCTTCAAGATGACACAGGAGAGCTTGTGAAAGTCTTAGCTGAGGCTATATCAGCAAACAGACTACCCATTCCAGAGCCCACAGTTTTTAGTGGTGATCCACTCAAGTTTAATCATTGGAAGTCATCCTTTCAAACACTATTTGAAAAGAAAAACATTCCAAGTTCAGAGAAGATATTCTTCCTTCAGAAATATGTTGGAGGAGCAGCTAAAGAGGCCTTGGAAGGTTATTTTCTGATCGGTTCAGATACTGCATATGCTGCTGCATGGGAACTGCTCAATGAACGATATGGCCAGCCCTTTATGATTGCCAAAGCCTGTCGAGACAAATTACATGCCTGGCCAAAAATAGCATCAAGAGAGTGTTCTGACTTAAGGAAATTTGTGGACTTTTTACGCAGTTGCCAATGTACCATGGCTCATAATGAGAGTTTGCATGTTCTTGATGATGGCGCTGAAAATCAAAAACTGACAGCCAAGTTGCCTGACTGGTTAAGCAACAGATGGAACCGGAAAGCCACACAGTACCAGCTGGAGTATGGAAGGTTCCCAGATTTCAAGTATTTTGTAACATTCTTGACAATGGAGGATCGTATTGCTTGTAACCCTGTTACATCTTACTATGCCTTGCGGCAAGGGGAGCTGGAAAGGACAAGGTCTAAACCTCAGAATGTAGTGACCTCTAAGAACCAAGCAGCAAGTGCAAAAATCTTTACAACCAACATAGAAGAACATAAGCACATGTGTGTTTTGTAAGAAAACAGGACATGTCTTACACAAGTGCCGCAGACTAACCACAAAGCCAGTTGCTGATCGAATCAAGTTCATTCAGAGTGAGAAACTGTGCTTCGGCTGTTTGAGTCCTGGCCATCAATCCAAGAATTGCAGCAACCGGATGGTCTGCGACACCTGCTCAAATGCCACCCCACATGCCTACATGAGGATCGATCAAAACAACAAGAATATAATGAGGCAAGTTACAATAAGGAAAGAAAGCCACAATTGCCACAACCACAAGACACCACTCAAGAAACCACATCCAATAGGGTTGTGCATGATGGTAATAGCGCTCAGACTTCAGCGATAGTTCCTGTTTATGTGTCCATGCCAAGTGATTCAAACAAAGAAGTCCTCGTCTATGCTCTGTTAGATTCACAAAGTGACTCTTCATTCATTCTTGAGGAAGTAGCAGATGTTCTAGATGTTGGCGCAGAACAAGTTAAGTTGAAACTGTCTACAATGTCGTCCAAGGGGACAATTGTACCATGTAAGAGACTCAAA
This sequence comes from Denticeps clupeoides, assembly GCF_900700375.1. Lineage (NCBI taxonomy): Eukaryota > Metazoa > Chordata > Actinopteri > Clupeiformes > Denticipitidae > Denticeps > Denticeps clupeoides. Next base: position 4,965,487 of record NC_041717.1, read on the forward strand.
GGCCTACAAATAAGAGGGTTATTTTCTCCTAAGAAGATCACAGTGCCAACGGTTTACACTCGTGAATTCATACCTGCAAATCGTACACACATTCCGACTCCAGAGACTGCAAGGGCATGGCCTCATTTGGAGCATCTTGCAGAACACATTGCCCCACAGAAGGAATGTGAAATCGGTCTTCTGATCGGGTATAACTGCCCACAAGCACTAATGCCTAGAGAAGTTGTATGTGGTAAGGACAACCAACCCTTTGCACAGAAAACTGACTTAGGTTGGAGCATAGTGAGCTACAGAGATCCAGGCGAACACTACAGTGATCCAATTGGAGTAAGTCACCGCATCATTGTAAAGCAAGTGACCCCTGAACCCAAAGTAACGGGTAAGCTGAAGAGTGAAGTTCATTATGTTTGCAAAACAAGAATAAAAGAAATGACTGCTCCAGAAGATGTACTTAAGGTGCTGGAATCTGACTTCAATGAAAGACTTGGAGAAGAGGCAAATCTCTCTCAAGAAGATCTCCGTTTTTTGACTAAGATGAAAGATGAAATTAAACACAAAGAAGATGGTCATTATGAAATGCCTCTGCCTTTTAAACAAGACAGACCAGATCTACCAAATAACAAGCCATGTGCTGTTCAACGTCTCATGTGCTTGGAAAGGAAGCTCAAGAGAGACCAGAAATATCGGTCAGACTACATGAATTTCATGAAAGACATTACACTCTAAAAAACGCTGGGTTGTTTTTTCAACCCAAATGCTGGGTTGAGGCTGCTGTTGGGTTGATTTAACCCAATTTGGGTTGAAAATCGGTCTCGATCTGTAACCCAGTGGTGCTGGGTTGGGAACACGGACCTGAAAGAGAGCACGCACGTCACGTCAACTACCTGGGACATCAGCGAGAGAAGCCGCCATTGTCTTTGCACCGTCTTTAGTTTCTGAGGGGCGAAAAAAAAATTTTCTGAAGGGCAAAAAAATTATTTTATGAGCGAAAGCCGCGGGGTTAGGAGACGGGCGGAAAAAAAATTCTGAGGCAAAAGCTGCGGGTAGAAGGACAGAGGAGAATTTTTTCTGCAAGCTTCACTGCTTAATATCTTGCTAACTAACACTTGCTATGCTAACAATGCTTAATATCTTGCGACTGCATTGGAGCCACCAATTTGTGTGTACTCACTCACACGGAGATCGGTAAGCTTTATTTTGCATATACAATGTGAAAGGGGGTTTTGGGGTTTAATGTTGTATTTTAGAAGTATACCTTTCTGTCTACATTTGTCTGTTTCTCTCAAGTTTGGACTTTTTATTTTAAAAGGAGTTTTGCTTGCTGCAACGAGAACCATTTTGTGGATGAACAAGGTGAGTTGTTTTCTCTATTCAAATTAGAAACTGCTGGAACATTTGTAGTTTGAAACATGCATTTAATTATGAGGTCATCTTAAGGGAACAGTGAGCATTTGATACTTGCAGCAATGTGTTTTTAGAGTAGCGCTCTACTTCTCTACATACAGTTTTGTAGAATTCAAATTATTTCAATGTAGGTTTGAAAAAATAAACACCCACTTTCAACATATGCTTTTTTTTTTTTTTTTTTGCACTACTAGTTTTGTTTAAAGCCACTTTAAAATGCTTTGGAAATGCAAGTACTATCTGCGAGAAGAGCACAGTTTTTTAAACGTTACAGGCTAAAACATGGAATTTATGCAAGAAGGAACTAAGCCCTTTCCTTGCTTGCATCAGGAATCACGTTTGTTCTTAGACGAGAGGAGGTTGTAAAGGATGAGCCTGACATCAACCAGATGATCCAACGCTGGCCAGTGCTTTTCACTGAAAACTAGGTTTGTGGATGTGTCCTTTAATGTTTTTTTTTTCTTATTTGTTTTACATACATGATGTTCAGAGAGGTTTATTTGTGTTATAAATAATTCTGCCTGAATATCAAAACTGAGCATATTTAATATTTTTCAGGTTTACCTGGAGTTTAACAGAATTGTTGGTAGAAATTTTAAAGAAGAGTTCTTTGGTGTTCTTGATGGGTTGTGTCCAATTTTGATGAAAATTTCAAGAGGAAGACAGGTCGGATAGGAAAGCAATTAGCTCACCTGCTACAACACAACGGTGGGTTGATATTTCTCTTTTCTTCTCATAATGGTATTGATGGTTAGTTCAATACATAAACTGTTCTCTTGTGGTATTTCTCTATATGGACAAATAAACTGATATAAGATTTATTTCCTTTGTTCTACATTCAAGTGTGTTTTATACCACTTTGCAGAGCACAAAGCCAACAACCTTGTCCTGAGAGGACTTCCAATAATTCTTGGAGATGATGCATCTATGTTCTTCAAGAGCAGTTCAGTGAGTAAACCCTTTCTCCATTTGTACCATTCAAATATCAAATTGTGTAATATACCACCTACTGTCACAACATGACAGACGCATATATATAAACACACAAAATAGATTGTTTACAGTGCCTAAAATAAAATCACATTGAATTACAAAATCTATAATATTAGATAATTCTATACAGTTGATTGTAGACAAATTGCTGTTAACCTGAATATTCTCTTTTTGTCTTGTTTCTTGCACTTGTTTCTTGCACAACAGTTCAGCAAGCCCAGCATTGCCATAACTCAACCCCTCAAGACTGGGCATCAACCAAGAGGGCAAGGGAAGCACTCACCAACCTACCTCAAGCAATGTGCCTCTTGTTTGGCTTAACCTACACACTTCACCTGCAGCACCCAAAGTGCTTGAAAACACATTTACCTTCATTCAGCAGGCAATGTGAAATTAAGGTAGAAGTGAGCTTCCTCCAAAGGTTCAGAAGCTGAAGAATGAGCTAGCAGGGTAAGACACAATTATGCTTATAGCACAGCTCTTCATGCCTGATTGTTGTACAATTACTTTGCAGTGATTAGAGCAAATAGGCTTGCAGTTGTTCATTTTGTATCTGATTTTCTTCTTGTGCTTGATGTGTCTAGTATTGTATTATTATTTTTTTTACAGAGGGCACATTTTAGGAAAGTTGCAAGTTTATTTTGACAATCTGATCCTTACTGCATAGATGTTCTTAATGCCTGCTTTGTTGTGTGTTTCTTACAGATGACTCTTATATCTTAGTTTATGCATGATAAGAAAACTTTTTTTCATTACATTTACAAGTCAAATTGTGTTTTTCTAAAGTTAATTTGGCTTCAATCTGATTCATTGTTACTGACTTTATTCCAGAAACACTGTGACTACAGTTTGATACATTTTCATAAAAATTGTCTTAATGTTGAGGTGGAGATGGAAAAAAAAGTCTTAAATTCATATGGACACATTTTTTACATGTTTTGTCATGAATAAAATTCCATTATTGAAATATGTATTGCTGTATAATTGTTTTTATTTTAGTAATTTTAATCACAAGTTTCTATATAAAATTTCTGACCCATTTTGGGTTCTATTCAACCCAGCAGCGTAGTCATTTTTAACTAATAGTTGGGTTAATAATCACAACCCAGCATGCTGGGTTAAACGTGTAACCCAACTTGTTGGGTCAAAATAACCCAGCGTTGGGTTGGTCCCTTTTTGACCCAGCGCTGGGTTACCAAAATAACCCAAATTGGGTTGTTTTTAACCCAGCAGTTTTTAGAGTGTATTAGTCATGGTGAAGCAGAAAGAGTCCCAGAAGAAGAGCTTGATAAACAACCAGCCTGGTATATCCCCCACCATGGCATATACCACAATCAAAAGCCAGAGAAAATACGAGTGGTCTTTGATTGCTCTGCAAGATTTCAAGACATATCATTGAATGACCACCTTCTTACAGGGCCAGAGCTCACAAACACTTTAGTGGGAGTTCTTTGTAGATTTCGAAAGGGTCCAGTCGCTATTATGTGTGATGTGGAACGAATGTTTCATCAATTCCATGTAAAGCCTGAAGACCAAGATTACTTGAGGTTCTTATGGTGGGAGAATGGTGATCTGGAGTCTACGCCATCAGTTTTTCGGATGAAAGTTCATTTATTTGGAGCAGCTTCCTCACCAGGCTGCGCCAATTTTGGACTTAAACATCTAGCCACAGAAGGTCAGGATCAATTTAACCAAAGCACTGTTAAATTCATCCAAAGAAATTTTTATGTTGACGATGGACTGGTGAGTGTAAAGTCTGATGCTGAGGCAATCAAGCTGATCAAGGAAGCAAGAGAGCTCTGCAGTGCAGGCCAGCTTAGACTGCATAAGTTCATTTCCAACAGCAAGAAGGTATTGGGTTCAATACCACAGGAAGAGTGTGCTGACAGTGTGAAAGAACTGGACATAGATTTAAGGGAGCCACTCTTGGAAAGAGCACTTGGGGTGCAATGGTGTGTATCCTCTGATGACTTTCAGTTCAGAGTTACTGTCAAGAAACACCCAATGACGAGAAGAGGAGTGCTATCCACAGTAGCTTCCATCTACGATCCTTTGGGTTTCGTAGCACCATTTGTCCTACGTGGAAAGTTAATTTTGCAACAACTGTGTCGAGAGAAAGCTAGTTGGGATGAACCACTTGCAGAAGAGCTCAGATCACAGTGGCAATCATGGCTACAAGATCTCCAAAACTTGTCTCAAGTAAAGATCAAGAGGTGCTACATACCAGCAAACTTCACAGATGTCAAGCAGTATGAGTTGCATCATTTCTCAGATGCTAGCATCACAGGTTATGGGGAGTGTACTTATCTTAGAACAGTCAACACCAATGGCAATGTTCATTGCTCACTTGTCATGGGGAAAGCGCGTGTTGCCCCTACTAAGGTTACAACAGTTCCGCGGCTTGAGCTATCTGCAGCAGTGATCGCTGCTAGGATAGGTGCTGTGTTAAAATGTGAGCTTGAAATAGACAACCTTCAAGAATATTATTGGACTGATTCGAAAGTTGTTCTTGGATATATTAATAATGATGCCAGACGTTTTCATGTTTTCGTGGCAAATAGAATCCAAAAGATCAAGTCCACCACAGATGCCAAGCAATGGCATCATGTGCAGTCCGAAGACAATCCAGCGGATCATGCTTCGAGAGGTCTATCAGTAGATCAGCTCGTTGCTTCAAATTGGTTTACTGGACCAGATTTTCTATGGGAAAAGGAGCTACCCACAAGTGATGCTAAGGTGAAAGAGGTTAGTGATAATGATCCAGAGCTTCGAAAGGCTCAGGTGCTCAACACCAGCACAAATGTATATAGAACATTGTTGGACCGTCTGACTAAGTTTTCTGACTGGAGAAGAGCTGTTAAAGCTATTGCTTGTCTTAAATGTCGTGCTAAGCAAGTCAAAGGTCTTAATCCTCAACTAAATGGAAGTACAAGTGTTGAAGAAAGACGAGAAGCAGAACTTTTCATAATCAGATTGGTCCAAAGAGAAGCATTCAGCAGTGAAATCAAAGATTTAAAACAATGCAAGGACATAAAATCTAAAGACAAAGCAAACAAGCTACACAAATTAAGTCCATTTGTGGATGAGCAGGGTGTGCTGAGAGTAGGTGGACGCTTGACAAGATCTGGTCTTCATCCACACGTTAAACATCCTGCCATTCTGCCAAAAACAAGTCACGTGTCTTCTTTACTGATTAAGCATCATCATGAGAAAGTACAGCATCAAGGAAGAGGTATGACTGTAAATGAATTGCGATCCAATGGGATATGGGTTATTGGATGCAGCAGTGCAGTTGCCTCTCACATCTATAAGTGCATCACATGCAGGAAGTATAGAAGGAGCACACAAGATCCAAAGATGGCAGATTTGCCAAAGGACAGAATGGAAATGACCCCTCCATTCACATATTGTGGCATAGATTGCTTTGGACCATTCTATGTGAAGGATGCAAGAAAGGAACTGAAGAAGTATGGTCTTCTTTTCACTTGTATGTGTTGCAGAGCCATACATATCGAAATGCTTGATGACCTTAGTTCAGATGCTTTCATCAATGCATTGCGTGCATTCATTGCAATACGTGGGAATGTAAGACAGTTGAGATGTGATCAAGGTACCAACTTTTTTGGGTGCAAAAGGAGAGTTCATGGACGCAATGAAGAACTTGGATCAAAAACAGTTGAAGGAATATGGTTGCGAATTTGTAATGAATCCCCCATCATCAAGCCATATGGGAGGAATATGGGAGAGACAAATAAGGACAATCAGAAGTGTTCTAACCGCAATCCTTGATCAGTCTGCTAGAAGACTTGACAGTGCTTCACTTAGAACCTTTCTATATGAAGTGATGGCTATTGTAAATAGCAGACCTCTGACAATAGAACACTTAAACGATCCAACAAGTCTTGAACCACTCACACCAAATCACATTCTCCTGATGAAGTCTAACATAATATTGCCACCCCCTGGTCAGTTTGTGAGTCAAGATCTATACCTGCGTAAGAGATGGCGTCAGGTGCAGTTCTTAGCAAATGAGTTTTGGACAAGGTGGAAAAGGGAGTATCTTCTTAATCTTCAGCAAAGACAGATATGGCAAAGGGATAACAGAAATACCAAAGTTAATGACATTGTCATACTTCAAGAGGACAGTGCTCCACGAAATCACTGGAGACTAGCAAGAGTCACAGAGGTGTATCCCAGCTCTGATGGAAGGGTCAGAAAGGTAAAGCTGTTGATTAGCGACTCAACCTTAGACAAACAGGGAAAACGCACATCTAAGCTAGTTTATCTTGATAGGCCAGTGCAAAAAATAGTTCTACTGGTTGAAGCAGAATAAGCATGTGTTGAACTGTAGTAAATGTTCATAGCTTCATGGTTCAAATGAGCAAGGAAATCTCAAATTGAGATTTGGTGGGAGTTTAACTGCCATAAATGTAAATTATGTCAAGTTGTTTAATTTACTGTGTTTACTTATTTTCTTCATTTTATAAACATTGTTTCGTTTATGGGTAGGAAGCAAGTTACATTCCGTGTTGCACACAGTCACATTTAAGTGACGCAAAAGGGTTAAGAAGCTAGAAGATGCCGTAAATTAAAGAAGGCATAAATAAGTTGTTAAAGGTGAAAGTAAGCTGTGAAGAAGAGAAAGAAAAAGTTGGAAGTGTTTCGTGTTAAGTTTTGTTCTAAAGCAAATTTATTCCCTCACGGTTACGTGCAGCCAGCGAGGTACGTTTAACTGTGTTTCTGTTTATTGTGCATTTGTCAATTTTAGTTTAAATGTTTATTTGTTATATTTACATTGATCATTCTGTACATTTATGTAATGACAGTTTGACAGTGGATTTATGGTGGATTTTATGGTGGATTGGCGGAGAAGTTTAACAAAGGAATAAATCCATCTGTGACTGATGAACCGCGGTGTCGTGTATTATCTGGAGGGAGTAAAAATAAGAAAAAACAACCCTGCAACTAAGCTTTAAAAAACACATAATTAAACTAATTAAACTAATTAAAAGAGACAAGTGTTAATTCTACAATCCAGACACAAAGCTTTTAAATAAAACAGTAAAAGAATAAAAAAAGATTCATACCTTTCCAACCATGACCAACATAAAAATGGACGTAAAGCACTGAGAAGACTGATCTGACTACACAGTTCTGTATTCGAACCAACAACCTTCTGATTACGGGGCCGCTTCCTTAACTGCTAGGCCACCACTGCCCTCAACATATTTCTATTACCTCCTCAGCTTCGTTGTCCTCATATGCCACTCTCGCCCAGCTTCTCTCTTACCTCCATTAAAACCACCATGTCACGAATTCCATAGAACAGAAATTGTGTTGGTCAGTCATGAATGGTCTACTTGTGTCTGGTTCCGGGGTGTCACCTTCCTGATCCTGCTGCCCTAATCACAGCTTTTGACACGGACAGTTTATGACGGTCTAAGCTGCTGTCTCACCGACCGAAAACATTTCATCACATTGGCAGCAACGTATTGCAGCATGAAGCTAATTACAATCCAAAAAAGCGAACCAGAATCACAGAGAAGAATTGTCAATCTCAGCTCTCCCCTTGTTTACAGCCCTTCTTCTTGTGCCAGTGGTGGGGCGCACCGAGTATACACTCGGCAAACTGATGCAAAAGAAAACGAAAGACCTGCTGCCATTGGCTACAGGAATGTAGACAGAAGAGGTGAACATCCTGCAACAAACAGCCAGAAATAAAATCAGACCTGATCAGAAACATCACGGCAGAAAGAATTTGGGGCGGGACATGACGGGGAATTTACCTGTTAGTTTTAGTCAGCAGGCCAAATGCCACCCCATGTTGTTCTGGTGAGTGGCTCTCAGTCCCAATCTGCCCCTCCTCCTCCTGCTGGTCCTTGGGAAGAGTTCGCTTCTTCTGTCTATGTCGCTGAAGCTGACTGCTGCTCCCAAGTCACCTGTAGCAAGAAATGAGAGAACATTACGCTCAAATTAATTGGAGTTGGAGGACCAGGGCAATACTCACCAATTTTCACTTCACCCTGACTGGTAACCATGATGTTGTCACTGTGGATCATCTTCATTTGGTGGAAATAAGATAGTGAGTGGGCCACCCTCATCAGTCATATCAAGTTTGATTCAGATTGGACGTTGCATGTGCAACTTACTGTTATATGGCGAGTCATGTTAATCCTAGGAAGTTTGGTGCAGATTGGGTGTTGTGGGCAAATGACACACACGTCCTCTTCCATTGCAAATTCTTGATATTTTAAGTTACTTCTTGTGTCCACGTGGTGGCGCTGTGAACATTCCAGAAACATAAAGCCCCTACGTTTTTCAGATCGGTATACTTACCAGTCTTATCGAGATTGTATAGAGACCCAGGACCCTCATCCGTCATATCAAGTTTGATTAAGGTTGGACGTTACATGTGTGAATGACAGCAATTTCCTGTTACACGGCGAATTATTAAAATTATTCAATGATTCCATGTGCAAACCACGTAACAAAATCCTGCAAATTGCTCATAAATACAGTAAAAAAGGTCACGATTCATACTCTCACTAAACACAATGTTACTTTAGATTGACAATTGTTAATAAAACTGAAACCTAAACAGTAATCCTTACAGAGCTTGTTACCTGCATACCTACCTACCAACTTTAAGCACTATGAAGACTCATCTGACTGCACCTTCACAAAGACAATATCACAATATCACCTTCACAAAGTCAATATGCCCTGCCCCTAATTCACACTTCAGACCCTGAAATTAGAATAGTACACAATACATCACTTAATTGACACCCCACATTAAAATAAAAAAAAAAGATTCATACATTTACAAAACAATAATACTCATGATACATCCCTTAAATTATTATTACTACAAATACCCATTTTACCTCTGTGCATACCTCTATATTTCCCTAAACGCATTCCTGTTTTCACACTGACCCTCCTCACATTTTTTTCTGAAATACATATTTACCTTCCTCAACCCTGCAAATGAGCTCATAAATAAAAAAAAAAAAAAAAACACAAATGTTGCTTTTGCTTGACACAGTTAATAATAAGAAAGCACAACCCTGCAACTAAGCTTTAAAAAACACATAATTAAACTAATTAAAAGAGACAAGTGTTAATACTACAATCCAGACACAAAGCTTTTAAATAAAACAGTAAAAGAATAAAAAAAAGATTCATACCTTTCCAACCATGACCAACATAAAAATGGATGTAAAGCACTGAGAAGACTGATCTGACTACACAGTTCACAATGAAAAGAAAAAGATTCATACCTTTATAAAAAAGTAATACTTATTAAACACCCCATAGATTATTCTTATTAAAAAACACACACTTTTACCTGCCTGCATACCTCTATATTTACCTAAATGAATTCCTGTTTTCACACTACCTCACTTTTTTTACTGAAATACATATTTACCTACCTTAATGCGGTAAATGAGCTCATACATGCAGTAAAAAACATTGAGATTCATATCAAAAAAAAAAAAAAAACGATAAAGCACATAAAGCACTCTAAAGACTGACCTGACTACACAGCAACAAAGAAAAGAGAAAAATGAGCTCATACATGCAGTAAAAAAAGGTCACGATTCATACTCTCACAATATTACTTTTGATTGACAATTGATAATAAAACTCAAACCCGCAACCAAACTTGTAATTAACAGTAATCCTTACAGAGCTCGTTACCTGCGTATCTACCTACATACTTCAAGCACTATGAAAACTGATCTGACTCCAACTTCACAAAAACAATCAATACACCCTGCCTCTAATTCACACTTCAGAAGAACCTGAAATTATAATACTACAAAAAAAAAACACACAATATTACACTTAATTGACACCACACAATCACTGCAAATCATGCAAATGAGCTAATAAACACAGTAAAAATGTTGAGATTCATCTTTCCAAATGTGATCAACATAAAAATGAACATCAAGCAATCTGAAGACTGATCTGACTGCACATTCACAAAGAAAAAATAAGAAAAAAAAAAAAGATTCATACCTTAACTAAACAGTAATACTCATGTAATACTCATGATACACCCCTTAAATTATTACACCAAAATCCAAAATTACCTGCCTGCATACCTCTATGTTTACCTAAATTCCTGTTTCCACACTGACCTACCTCACATTTTTTATAAAATACATATTTTCTCACCTCAATCCTGCAAATGAGCCCATTAATACTGGTATTTTTTTTAATACCATAAAAAAAACAATATCAAACTTAATTGACAACAGACAAGTGTTAATACTACAATCCAGCAACTAAGCTTAAAAAAAAAAAAAAAAACAGTAAAAGAATAAAAAAAAGATTCATACCTTTCCAAACATGACCAACATAAAAATGGATGTAAAGCACTGAGAAGACTGATCTGACTAAAAAGATTCATACCTTTATAAAAAAGTAATACTCATAAAACACCCCTTAGATTATTATTATTACAAACAAAACACTTTTACCTGCCTACCTCTATATTTACCTAAATGAATTCCTGCTTTCACACTGACCCACCTCACTTTTCTTTCTGAAATACATATTTACCTTCCTCAATCCTACAAATGAGGTCATACATGCAGTAAAAAAACATTGAGATTCATACCTTAACAGAAAAAAAACTATATTAAAATAGTCATAAAGCACTCTAAAGACTGACCTGACTACACAGTCACAAAAAAGAGTAAAGAAAAAAAAACCTTAACAGTAATACTCATAATACACCCTTTAAAAAAGTCGAGATTCATATTTTTCCATAAGAGACAAAGATGGACTTCAGGAACTCTGAAGACTGATCTGACTTCACCTCCTCTATAAATCTCACAGCCTTGTCCCCTAATTCACCTCTTTTTTAAAGTCTGTCCTCCACCTGACCTGGTTGTTTTTCCTGACGTCGCGTCTCGTAATTCTACCTGATTCCTCGGTCGTGAGGGCTCCTCTTGTACGGCTGGGAAATAAAACCTGCTTTTTTGTGAGGTGAAACTGGGTGTTTTACCTGTCCAGAGACCGGACGGTTAGTTGGAGGGAAGTCTGGACGGTTCTGGTCGCCGTAAAAATAAGTTGATGACGAACTTTTTTTGTTATTCTTACCCACGACTGTAACCAGGACTCGTCTCCGTCAGTCGCGCGTTCCTTTTGTTCATCCATGAATCCTCGCCGTCGTGCACTGGGTGTCGCGGGGATCCTGTAATCCTCCTCTCCGTTCGGTCCTCGGTCCTGCTGCTCCTGCTACGTCCTTATCCGAGGGAGGCTTCTTTAGTTTGGGGCTGAAAGGTATTTATACAGTAGAATGATGACGTCATCGTTTTTATCAGCCAATCACATGAGAGTTCTAAAAATCTGATTGGACGAAAACCGAGAGGGTAATATCCGCAGAACTAAATGGTTGAGATGAATATAAAAAAATAAAATATGTAAAGTAACGAACGTAACAAGACGTAACTGCAGTTTACAAAGACAGAGTGGAATGTTTTTTTTATTTTGTGAATGACTAGACATATTTAGTATGCAGTTCAATATTTCATTTAATTTAATGCACAGTAATTTGATGAATTTCCCATTTGCATCCTAGATTTAGATTATATCTATATCTGTTGCAGTGTTTGTTGTGGCGTCCGTCTCCACCTACCGGCAGCTGTGGGTAATGCGTACGGAGAGAGACTGGAAGTGCATTTCAGCGGAATCTGAGCGGCAGTTGCTGCGTTTTGAGCTCTATTTTTCTCTCCCTTTCGCTCAGCATCTTCACTATGTAAAAATATTAGTTCTATGCCAGGTAATATTTTGTTATTCCTTTATTGGACGTGTGTATATAGCCACGTTCTTTTAATTAATATTGAGTCCTCGATATTAATCTTAGGACTATAAACGAAAATTCCAGAGGAAATTTTGATGGGCCTGTCCGGGCATTGGTCACAGCTGCGGGCGTGGCATTTGTAAAATGGGGCTTCTTTTAAGTGGTACTGCAGTATCACTTAAAAGAAGCCCCATTTTACAAATGCTACCAATGCTAAAATTAGCATTCAATGCATTCTAATGGGAAAATGACCCTGTTTGAGCATTAATAGCTCGGCCACGCCTAGTCCGATCGCTTATAAAAGTAATAGCACACCTCACACAATAAAGTACTAATTTTTGATATATAGCACGCCGGTGTGCGTGCTTCGGTATGACCCGCATTAAGTGCCGAAAAAAGGCTGACATAATAAATAAATACATTTTTTCTCGCCCATTGACATTTTTTAGTTTTTTCAAATTTGTGCATGATCTGTAAGTCAGACAGAGACAAATATATCAAAACGTCGGTCTTAATGAGATCTACGAGACAACATTAAACACATTAACTTTTTTGTATGTCAAACCGTCTGGACACAAAGTCCAAAAGAGTTCAATTTTGGACAAGAATAATAAACACGTTCCGAAAACGCTTTTTGGGGAATTGCGCGCAGACCGTAAACCCGGCCGAGCCAAGCCATATGTCAAACCGTGCGGAACGAAAAGCCACACGACCTGACATGAAATTCGTGTGTGTCCTCTGAACCGTGTCATCGCAAGTTTTTCACACTTTTAATGGTTTTAATGGCCATGTTTTGTGTCATTTTGTGCGGAGAGGTCATATAACATGTTGATATATGTTATTGTATGTTATCGCATACTGTAATGTGATTTTCCTGTTCTTTCAGTTTCACCTCAATAAAACGACATTTTTAGAACCATAGAACCACGTCTCGTTGATGGGGAAGGCATTTAATAGACTGACCAATTACGCTGCTTAGTGAGGAGGGCAGAACAGTATATTATCCCGTTCTGAACAAATACAGGGAGTGCAGAATTATTAGGCAAGTTGTATTTTTGAGCAATAATTTTTATTATTGAACAACAACCATGTTCTCAATGAACCCAAAAAACTAATTAATATCAAATTTGAATGTTTTTGGAAGTAGTTTTTAGTTTGTTTTTATTTTGAACTATTTTAGGGGGATATCTGTGTGTGCAGGCGACTATTACTGTGCATAATTATTAGGCAACTTAACAAAAAACAAATATATACCAATTTCAATTATTTATTTTTACCAGTGAAACCAATATAACATCTCCACATTCACAAATATACATTTCTGACATTCAAAAACAAAACAAAAACAAATCAGCGACCAATATAACCACCTTTCTTTGCAAGGACACTCAAAAGCCTGCCATCCATGGATTCTGTCAGTGTTTTGATCTGTTCACCATCAACATTGCGTGCAGCAGCAACCACAGCCTCCCAGACACTGTTCAGAGAGGTGTACTGTTTTCCCTCCTTGTAAATCTCACATTTGATGATGGACCACAGGTTCTCAATGGGGTTCAGATCAGGTGAACAAGGAGGCCATGTCATTAGTTTTTCTTCTTTTATACCCTTTCTTGCCAGCCACGCTGTGGAGTACTTGGACGCGTGTGATGGAGCATTGTCCTGCATGAAAATCATGTTTTTCTTGAAGGATGCAGACTTCTTCCTGTACCACTGCTTGAAGAAGGTGTCTTCCAGAAACTGGCAGTAGGACTGGGAGTTGAGCTTGACTCCATCCTCAACCCGAAAAGGCCCCACAAGCTCATCTTTGATCATACCAGCCCAAACCAGTACTCCACATCCACCTTGCTGGCGTCTGAGTCGGACTGGAGCTCTCTGCCCTTTACCAATCCAGCCACGGGCCCATCCATCTGGCCCATCAAGACTCACTCTCATTTCATCAGTCCATAAAACCTTAGAAAAATCAGTCTTGAGATATTTCTTGGCCCAGTCTTGACGTTTCAGCTTGTGTGTCTTGTTCAGTGGTGGTTGTCTTTCAGCCTTTCTTACCTTGGCCATGTCTCTGAGTATTGCACACCTTGTGCTTTTGGGCACTCCAGTGATGTTGCAGCTCTGAAACATGGCCAAACTGGTGGCAAGTGGCATCTTGGCAGCTGCACGCTTGACTTTTCTCAGTTCATGGGCAGTTATTTTGCGCCTTGGTTTTTCCACACGCTTCTTTTTGAATGAAACGCTTGATTGTTTGATGATCACGCTTCAGAAGCTTTGCAATTTTAAGAGTGCTGCATCCCTCTGCAAGATATCTCACTTTTTTTTACTTTTCTGAGCCTGTCAAGTCCTTCTTTTGACCCATTTTGCCAAAGGAAAGGAAGTTGCCTAATAATTATGCATGCCTGATATAGGGTGTTGATGTCATTAGACCACACCCCTTCTCATTACAGAGATGCACATCACCTAATATGCTTAATTGGTAGTAGGCTTTCGAGCCAATACAGCTTGGAGTAAGACAACATGCATGAAGAGGATGATGTGGACAAAATACTCATTTGCCTAATAATTCTGCACTCCCTGTAAACAGTAAATTCCCCTCCTCTTTAACATTTGAACACAATAACCAATCAGTGTAAAACAGTGGAAGGACAATTTTTTGCACAGTTTAAAATAAATCAAACACACACAAATAATTTATTTTATGCCAAATAAAATTTTGTTTTATAACACAGTGAAAGAAATGTAAAATAATGGTCAGACTATTGGATATTTAAATTAAACATGTAATATAATATATATACAAACCCACTTTTCATGTTATTGACCAGACACATTTCCTACTTTAAAAATAATGTTGAGAATAAGAACCTTTTTTTTTTTAATCTGAGGTTATAACAGTTGTGAAGTGCTCCAAACAATATGTGAGGCTTCCAGCTTTGCTATGTAGAAAGCAGTTTTAGCAGCGGTGAGGTTAGTGGAGAATTTGCATAGAAAATATTGATTCTGATAAAAGAGTCGGGATCAAGCTGTAATTTCTCATATTTTCTCTTAGTTTCAAAACGCATCAGATAACCAGTGGTGGAATGTAACAAAGTATTTGGACTTTGTTACTGTACTTAAGTACATTTTTACGTATCTGTACTTTACTTAAGTAAAAATAATTTTTTTTACTCCATTACATTTTGCGGCAATTAACATGGACATTCTACATGGACCCAGAGTCTTTGCTAGCATAATGTCCAGCTCAGTGTTGTGCCAGTTCAGAGCTCAAAAAATGAACTAGTTCACGTTCGTTCTTTTTTTTTTTTTTTTTTTTTTTCATTTTTTAACATTTTCAATACAACGTCCTTCTATCTGAACCTCCTTCAGTCTTTTCCTTCTATCTGTCATACAACTGAACAATCACAGATAAGTTACATTAAAACCAATTTTGAGGTTGAGAATAGATCTTACCACTTAAGCAACACATTGTGTTATGCTGACAGTGGAAAAAAACAAGGTGCAGGTATACTGTATATGGACATTTTATTCAGACAACATTAACACGAAATGTTAATGTTAGACTTACAGTGCTCAGAAAAGATCAGAAAGTAAACAATCAGTAACACCTGCTGTCTTTCAGTCCGTTTTTTAACCTTATCCAACTAGTGAAAATGTAGACAAACTGCTTGTGCAGAGGCGTCCGGACTCAAAGCACCAGCCATGCTAGCCTGTAACCAGCAAACTTTAAAACGTGAGCGGCGTTCATTCTCGCCAAAGTGAACGTCACTCATGTTCACTTCATAATATTTAAACTGATTCGTTCAGTTCAGCGTTCACGAAAAATAGGAACATGGAATGCGTTCATGCACACAACTGGTCCAGCTTGGCTGGAAGTGGTGCTTTCCGCCTGAGGGTTCTTCAATAAAGCAGCAGAAACTTGACAACACCAAAGCCTCTCAGAAGACCATAGACCTAGCGGTGGTCAACTTTATTGTCCAGGGATTGCACCCTTTTTCTTTAGTAGAACAGCCTGGGTTCGTTAATTTAATGCAGCATAATCACCCACAAGAGAGAGAGAATAGATAAGCACACAAAGCGAATGAAAGATGGAGTGAAGAATGCAATGCAGACTGCTAAATACATCACCACAACTACAGACTGTTGGACAGCTCATAGGCAAAGCTTCATTGGGGTTACTGCCCCCTGGATTGATTCAGATAACCTAGAAAGCTCTGGCTTGCAAAAAGGCTGAAAGGGGCACATACTTATGACATGCTAGCCAGTACTCTCAATGACATTCATACAGAATGTCATTTTCACAGCCTGAAAAAATTGTTAGGACCACGACAGATAATACCTCAAACTTTATTAAGGCCTTCAGAGTTTTCGCATGTGAAGATGAAGGAAGTTCAACTGAAGAAGAGAGGGAAAATGTAAATGAAAGTGCGGAGGAAGATGATCCAGAAGAGGAGACAGAGGGTGTTGAAGTTGAGGCTTTGATGGAGGAAGAAGATGAGTGCTCTGAATATCAACTCCAAAAACATCACCGTTGTGCCTGCCATCTTTTGAATTTGATCTCAACTGTGGATGCTAAAAAAGCTGAATCGAATGTTGTGTACAGGAAGATGTCTCGTGCAGCATTTGCCAAGTGCTCAGCTCTTTGGAATAAGACTGCCCGCTCATCTATCGATGCGGAGGTTATTGAAAGGGAGTGCAAACTGCAACTCATCCGTCCAGTTGATACCAGATGGAACTCTCTCTTCCTTGCAGTTGAGCGGCTACTGAGGATATTTAGAGAAAGTGGTGAAGGAGCTGTCAGAGCAGTGACCATTGCACTTAAAGTCCCCATGTAAGTTTGACTTGGAGCAGTTATAATATGGTTGGCTATGGATTGTGTGCCATAATATTGTAGTTCACTAATCATTTACACCTCATTTAATTGAACTGCAGTAGTATATCCTATAATTATTTAGATAACTTAGAACACAATAAGCATAACCGTCCTGACTGTGAAGCTGGATCGCCTCCAAAAGCCATCCAAGTTCTGCCAGCCACTGATCTCTGCCCTTCAAGAAGGAATACAGCGGCGGTTTGGTGACATGCTTACTGACCCTGAACTCATTGCTGCTGCAATTTTACTTCCGAAGTTTCGCACATCGTGGACAAGCAATGAGGATTTGCTAAGGTTGGGTAAGTAATTTAAATCATTTATTTCATTGGCAAGTGTTTAATTGATAAGGAAACCTTGCAAAGAACCTTTTCTGATCCTGCCAGTTAATCTAAAAATATGTTGTTGCAACTAGGAGACCGTGGGAAATTCCAAAGTGATAATTATGGTTTTTACAACGTTAGAGAGAAATACAGTACTCTTCATATAAGCTTAATGGTTCCTTTATTCTGTGTTTGGGTTGTTTTTATGTAGGCATGGACTACATCAAGAGTCACTTGGAGGAGTACCAAGCCTCATCACCAGATAGCCATTCTGGCTCAGACGAGGAGGACTTCTTCGTCTGAGCCAGAATGGGAAACATCCAAGAAAGCTAGATTTGGGAAACATCCAAGAAACCACAAGACAGCTGGATGCCAACCTGGCCAACTCGGCTGCCTCCATAGATACTCTGAAGTCGGTGCCCACAGTTTTCAATTTGTCCCTCAAGCTCAACACACCGTTGCCTGCATCTGCAGCATGTGAAAGACTGTTTAGTACAGCGGGGCGCATCTTTTCTCCGAAAAGAGGCAGTCTAGGGTAAAAACACTCTTGTTGAAATTGAACAAAAAGCACTGGTAATGCTGTGCTTATAAGGTCACCAAATGGCACTTATACTCTAATGTTCGTGAGAGAGCAATTTTCACCCTCTGACCTTTGATTGCCTGGCCAGTGGTAAACTTTTCATTTGATGGTCCTTCATTTTAAGTTTCTTATTCTAAGATCTGCCTTTTGTATTTGTATTGTAAGTGTTGATTTACACAATATAGTTCTCTTTCAAACATTCGCTCGGTATCTCACTATGGGAACGCCCTCAGCGTGACCAATCGCGGAAGCACCAATGACACCACGTCCGTCGCAGACGGACCAATGGCAGCTGCACCCCGGGAGCCCCGCCTCCCTATATCAGGTGCTCCCGCCCACCGGAACGGCCTTCTCGCACTCTTCCCCGTGAAGATCTGCGGTCTTTCCTCAGTGCCCGGATTGTGGCTGCCCCCTGCTTACAGTTCACAGGCGAACCGTCAAGGACCTCGCCGCAGAACGCAGGTCTGCGGTCACCCTCCGCGAGGTGCTGAGAGGTCTTCCTTTCACTTAGTTTCTGTGGAGGAACAGTGGGCTCAACCCCCGCTGTCCTCCGAATACCGCCTAACGCGTCAAGGCGAGGGGTAGGAAAGCAGAAAAAAAGCGAAAGGACGCAATTCGACGCTAACGCGTTGTGGCGAGTGTCCCCGGCCATTTAGAGCTCTCACCAAGTTCTAATGGCCAGCCCCTCTCCCGCCGGGTCCTCCGGGACAAAGGGCGTCGTGTCCCGCTATTGTCCCGCAGCTTATGGTTTCAGTATCTCGGGCAAGGACCCGCACCCCATGTGCATCACGTGCATGGGGGTGAAGCACACTCGGGCGTCGCTTGCGGACCCAGATGGCTGCGCTCACTGCAAAGCCATGTCGGTGAAAACCCTGGAGAGGAGACTACGTATCGCCGCGTCCACACGCGCCGACACGTGTCTGCTGCCTAAAACCGCGGCGGAGGGCGCCTCAAAACCCCCTCCACCCCGCGCCTCCACTAGTTGGGCGGACATAATGGACATTGAGTCCCCTATGCTGCCCCCGCTGTTCGACGAGCACGTGTTCGCGGACAGGGAGGAGGCAGACGTCGAGGAGGAGGATGACGATCAGCTCCTCCGAGACGAGCCAGAGGAGGACGACGAGGATGCCATTCTCCCGGATGCGCAGCCCTCTAGACCTCCCAGCGCTCAAGGCAGCGAGCCCTCCACGGGGGACTTCGGTTTGGTCGAGGTGTGTAAAAGAGCCGCGGCCAGGCTGGGCATTGCATGGCCAGCCCCCCGTGGTGACCTCGGGGTTGAGAGGGACTTTTTCGACAGGAAAAGACTCCCTTCTCGTCCGCCCGCATTCAGCCAATCGCTTCCCGCGGTGCCTGCGTGTGTGACCGAGGTCAGGCGGTCCTGGGATAAACCCTTTTCTAACCGCGTTCCCGTCAAGGGCTACTCGGTTTTAGATATTGGCGACATGGAGGAGCTGGGGCTCTCCAGCCCCCCCACGGTCGGTGGCTCATCACCTCCACCCGACCAGGAGGGCTTCATTTTCGTCAACAGGACCGTCGCTCCCAGGTAAAATGGAGCACAGCACCGCCCGGCTCCTCCCCCCAGCGGTAAGAAGCGCCGGCAGACCTAGGGATTCATTTCCCTCACAGCAGGGGCGTCGCCAGCACCACGTGGTCTCTGGCCTCCCCCCTCCCTTGACCGACGTCACGCTCGCCCCTCCCCCAGCGAAATGGGCGAAGCTGTGCACGTCGGCAGAACGTTCTGTTCAATGTTCAGCGGCCACTTTTGTTCCCCCGCTTCATTGCAGGACCAAAGCACCAGTTCACACCGTGCTTCCTCTTACGCCCTCCCCTCAGCTCGTTCGGTCGAGCTTGAGAGTGGAGCGGGTAAGATGGGTTCGTCCCTGTTCATTTTACCCTTGCCGTTCTCAGGGTTCATTAAAAATTGCGCTGCCGCATCCACGCCTATGGCTGAGGGCGCAGGCACACGAACAAAAACTAAACTTAAGCGGATGTATAGAAGCAGCTGTGACCCCGCTCGGATCCTCGGGCGTCAGGGTTCTGGCTTATCTGGACGATTATATGCTCTACGCCAGATCGCGCGAGCAGGCAGTGCGCGAAACGACAGTACTGGTGACCCACCTCACCAGCCTGGGTTTCAGTATAAACTACGCCAAGAGCGCACTGGTTACATCCCAGAACGTAGAATATCTGGGCCTCCAGATTAATTCTGTGTCTTTTCGCGCTTCACTGTCCGAGAGACGCGTACTGTCGTTAAAACAGTGCGTTGGTCTGTTCAGCAGCGGCAGAACGGTCCAGTTCAGGACCTGCCTGCGCCTGCTGGGGCTCATGGCTTCTACTGTAGCGGCGGACAATACAACCGCGGTGGCATATGTCAACCGGCAGGGCGGGACGCGCTCACGCCGTCTGCACGGTCTGGCGCGGAGGTTAATTCTTTGGAGTTCCGCACATCTCGCGTCATTGCGGGCGACGCATGTACCGGGTTTGAGGAATTTGGGGGCGGACCTCCTCTCCAAGGGAAACCCCCTGTACGGCGAGTGGAGGCTCCACCCTCAGGTGGTTACTCAGATCTGGGAGAGGTTTGGCAGGGCTGCCGTAGATCTCTTCGCCTCGCGCGGAGACGCGCAGTGTCCCCTGTTCTTCTCTCTGAAAGACAGCGACGCGCCGTTGGGGGTGGACGCGCTGATGTACGCATTCCCACCCTTGAGCCTGATTTGCCCCACACTCTGGCGAGTGAGAGAGGGCGGTCTGACTCTCCTGCTGGTGGCCCCCCGCTGGCCTGGGAGGCCGTGGCTGGCGGAGATATTTCAGCTTCTGTGGGACGAGCCCTGGCAGCTCCCGCCGCGCAGGGACCTTCTGTCACAAGCGCGCGGGGAGATTTTCCACCCTTCTCCAGGTCAGCTGAATTTGTGGGTCTGGCCCGTGAGAGGCTGAATTTGGATGCGGCTGGTCTCCCTGCCAGGGTGATCACCACCATCCAGAGTGCCAGGGCTCCATCCACGCGCACACTGTATGACAGCAAGTGGCGCGTTTTTGAACAGTGGTGCGAACAGAGGCGGGTTGTGCCCTTTGTGTGTTCGGTTACTGATGTGTTATGTTTCCTGCAGGACATGTTGGACAAGGGCAGGGCATTTTCCACTGTTAAAGTGTATCTAGCTGCGATAGCAGCATGCCACGTGGGGTTTGACAACACGTCTGTTGGTAAGCATCCTCTCGTGTGCCGTTTTATGAAAGGCGCCCGCCGGCTCCGGCCAGCTAGTCACCTTTTCGTCCCCTCGTGGGACTTGCCCTTGGTCCTGCAGATGTTCTCAGAACCTCCTTTTGAGCCTCTGGAACAGGTGAGTGTGAAACTCCTGACCCTCAAGACAGCTTTGCTTCTCGCGCTGTCCTCAGCGAAGCGGTTGAGTGAGATTCATGCGTTCTCTGTTCCTCCTTCTTGTATGAACTTCGGCCTGGGCGATGCTAGAGTTGTGCTGTTACCTATCCCTGCATTTGTTCCCAAGATTGTTAACTCTGCTTATAATTGTAGCGCCGTGGAGCTGAGCGCTTTTCACCCCCCTCCATTTGCTTCAGAAGAAGATCAGAGGCTGCATTGTTTGTGTCCGGTACGTGCTTTGCGGGTTTACACGGACAGAACCAGAGATTTCAGGAGGAGTGACCAGCTGTTTGTGTCCTGGGCTCCTCCATACAGAGGTAAGCCGATTTCATCTCAGCGGTTATCGTGCTGGCTGGTGGAGGCAATCGGCCTGGCCTACCATGCACGGGGTCTCCCGCCCCCGCAGGGGCTTAGGGCTCATTCCACTAGAGCCACGGCTACCTCTTGGGCTTTATTCAGGGGTGTTTCTGTACGTGATATTTGTGCTGCTGCTAGCTGGGCTACACCGCACACATTTATTAGGTTTTACCGACTCGACGTCACAGCCCCGCCGCTCGCGCTCGCTGTGCTTAGTGTCGGTGCCGCTGATTAGTGTTGTTTCGGCTCCGTGTGCGTCCGGACGGAGGTACTTCGGAAAGCATGCAATACGGGAGTTGGCCATATCTTTCCCATAGTGAGATACCGAGCGAATGTTTGAAAGAGAACGTGAGGTTACGTAACCCCGGTTCTCTGATAACATGAGTGAGGTATCGCACTGCTTTCCCCTCCTTGCATTTGGCACGGGGAAGAGCATGCTAGAGAAGGCCGTTCCGGTGGGCGGCGGCACCTGATATAGGGAGGCGGGGCTCCCGGGGTGCGACGGACATGATGTCATTGGTGCTTCCGCGATCGGTCACGCTGAGGGCGTTCCCATAGTGAGATACCTCACTCATGTTATCAGAGAACCGGGGTTACGTCAAGTAACCTCACGTTTTTTCTGCAATCAATAGATCATTGACAAGATTTACAATTACATCTGTTTTTCACAGAAAAAACTCTTAACAAAAAGTATTGATAATGCTAGGCTGATCAGGGGTCTGAATAGCATTTATACTGGCATATTCTTAAGAGAGCCACACCCCAGCCAAGGTCCTTTTTGTTGTTTCTCATTCTAACATCTGCCTTTTGTATTGACTACGTGTTGTGTTATCCATTATTAGGCCAATGTTTTTTGCTTTTCTGCAATCATTGGAACATAAACTTTGTATTGACTAGTTTTACAGTTGCGCTACATTTGTTTTTCATGCAAGCCAGGATAAAGGACTTTGGAAAGTAACTCTTGTTGAACAGAATGTGCTGGTGATACGAAGCTGGTGATACGTACTGCCATATTCTTGAGAGCGCCACCCCACAACTGGTGTTTGGTTACTGTTGTGTTTCCCTTTTACTGCTCTTAACAGAAATGTTGAATAGTTTTGCAAGTACATAAATGATTTAAAGATATATCATGTCCTGATTGGTTTATCTTAATGGTATATTAGTGGGTAATACCTAGTAGATAACTTGTCATCCACATAATTCTAAGGTACACACAGTATTGCAGAGTGCACGCACAATAAGCACACTAAACTTTCCAATACACATATACTGTAAAATTGCTTGTAATTATTACGAGCAATGACATCCGTACAGGCATAAATCAGTATATGTACTATGCTTTTACAAAATGGCACACCCCAGATGTTGAGACAAACCATTGTGTGAGTACTTTTACTTAAAAAAATACTTTAAAGTAAATTTAAAAGTAAGTACTTAATACTTTTACTTAAGTAAGATTGTTGATGTAGCACTTCTACTTTTCATTTCACTACTTTATCGCTGTCTGTCTCATTGTTGTCTACATGTTTTGTTTGTTTGCACTTTATGTCAGTTTGTAACGTTGTTTCAATGTTACATGTAACACCAGGTTCTGGAGAAACGTTGTACGGTCAGACACATATATATCTGAAATGACAAAGCTCAACTTCAGATTGTGTTGGTCCACTTCCATGAAGACTCGGGGTGATCGGGGCTCTTCTCTCAGGCAAGGTTTGTGGGTGCATATGTGGTGGATTCGAAGTTGAATGAGACCGAACAGGAAACTGAAAACTCGAGCGTGCCATATCAACATGCTGAAAAGCTACGTTGAGCGAGAGAACATAGTGGTACAGGACGAAGCTGCAGAATGGTGAAATTCTGCACTATTTAGAAGCTCGTCTGTCCCACAGACCGCAGGCAGGTTATTGGGTTAATTCAGCCACATGCCACTTTGTTCTCTGACACATCTGGAGGTACGTCTACTTGTTGGAGAAGTCCATGCCTACTGGTTCATAAGCCTGATGGGACATTTCGGTTCGGTACTGATAACTGAAAGGTTGATGCGATCACTAAACCAGATTCATTTCCATTTCCTCGAATGGAAGACTGCGTAGACAAGGTTGGTGCAGCCCGAGTTGTCATGAAATGAGACCTTCTGCAGGTTACTGGCAGGTTCTGTTGACTCCTCGTGCTGCTGAGATCTCTGCCTTTGTTACACCTGATAACTGTCTGCAGTGCTCGGTGATGCCATTTGGGTTACGTAATGCGCCTGCTACCTTCTAGTGCTTCATATGTCACTGGAGTCCCTTTCTGTGAAGGTTATTCAGATTATAATATAATCTATTCATCCACCTGGACCAGCACATTGAGAAATTAGAACTTTTTTTAAGCGCCTTCAGCCAGTGTAACTAACCCTCAAGCGAAAGTGACCTACTTAGGAGAAGAAGTGGGTCAAGGTCAAGTTCGACCCATGTAGGCCAAAGTTCAGGTTGTCATGAATTTCCCTGTCCCCAGTTTGAAATAGGAATTGCGCTGTTTGTCTTTTTTGGAGAAGGCTGGATTCTATCTGGGTTTTTTGTCAGAACATCTCAGATGTGTTCTGCCGTTAACCAAGCTGCTTCATGGCAGTGCAACCTTGGTTTGGTCTCAGGACTGGAAGGAAGAGAAGGGAGGAAATACACAAGACAGACGCCATGTTCACAGTAGCAGTCTACCCTGCACTTCTTCTTGGCCGGACTGCTTTGTCTTTGTATCAAGGATTAATTTTACATCTTTCTGTTTATTAAAAGTTGCTAAAAATGTTTGTAGCGTTTTCCTTCCTGTTTCCTGGACCAGGACTCTCCTGATCAAGAACAATTAATTATATTGTCTTCGTATTTTGTAGCAGTCAGTCAATATTGAGAAGGCCAGAACTGATGGTCAAATAATGATTTATTGAAGCCGTCCGTGTCATCAACCAACGTAAGAGCTAAGCAAGAGCAGATACCAATAATTACGATCACATCCCCAGTCATGCACAGCACCTTACGTTATTTTCTATTTCTTTCCCTTAGCATAACAAATCACGTCTTTTCTCACAAACATTACAAGATGCTCAAATATACTTTAGTCATCGTTACAAACCTTGTTCCCTTATCAACTGATGCTAGATTTGTTGCTTTTAACTTTTTCGGTTGTCCTTTTCTCTGCGTTCCCACTGAGCCTTTCCTGCTTTACTTCGCGTCTTCTGTCTTACCTCAAGCTCAGTTCCGTTACCGTACTTCCGCTCACAAAGGGGTTATCAGAATAAGAGCGGGTAACATTACATTAATGTAAATCTTAAGTTCCTTGGTCTTTACAATGCTGTTGTGAATTGTAGTTGTGAACATCACTTCAAGGTGACTTTTATAGATTGTTTCACAAGAGACTGCAGAATAACCTCCCCTGAATAAACAGTAAATTCCCCTCCTCTTTAACAGAGACACATTTAAACACAATAACCAGTCAGTGTGTAACAGTGGAAGGACAATTTATTGCACAATTTCAAATAAACCAAACATACACAATGGTCAGGATCAAATAAAACTGTGTTTCATAACACAATGAAAAAAAATTAAAATAATTGTCAGATAGGGAATCTATGAGCATTCAAAAAAATCTCAAACCAAAATCAACATTTCATGTGTTTTAAATATAATACTTAAATTGAACATATAATATGGGTCAAATATAATTTCCCCATATATAATATAGGTTAAAAATGTCTGCTACAGCAATTAATTAAGCAACAGCAATATAATTCTGTCACAGCCAATACACCTCCAGCCCACCAGAGAGCACCAGACCAGACAGGAAGACGGCGACCCGGAAGCGGAAACGAGAGCGGGCAGCGTAGAGTATAAAAGTCAGGTAACCCCGAGGAGACGCTGCCCGCTCTTTGAGTTGAATTTATTCCCAGAGACGCTAGCCTTGTTTTCCCACGCCCAGCTGACCAGAATCCACGACCACGAGCCTTGCCTGCCCCCTTTGTTACGACGATCTCCTGACGGATTCTACCTCGACACCACGACCTTCGCCTGCCATTGACACCGAGTTTGCCTGACCCTTGTGACAAGACGATCTCCCCGCTACCCCTCCCACGAAGCCCTAGTTCCCTCCACGCCGCGCTATGGCGCGTCCACGACTACACTACCATCCCAACTCACCTCCGGCCTCCCTCTCCCCGACCAAACGCCTCCGGTCCTCCTCCCCAGCGCGTCCTATGTCTGCTCCCCGTTTGACGACTTGTCCCCTTGCTCCCAGCATGCCTGCAAATGCGTCCCCGAACTCCAGCAGTGACAGTAAGATCAGGCCATCTCCTGACGCAGCAGGCATGTCCACCATGCAAGAGACGCTCGGTCAGCTGACCGCGTTCCTACAGCTGCAGCACATCGCCATCCAGGATCACCAAGACACGCAGCTCCAGCAACAACGCGCACTTCTCCAGGTCAGCTCCGCTCTCGCTGACCTTTCGGTACATGTCCACGCGCTGCAGTCCCGGCCCAGCTGTCCCGGTCCTGCAGTCTCCACTCCAGAGTCAGGTATGTCCACCCTGGCGGGATTGGCCCCCCCTGCCACTTTATGACGGTGATTCCAAGAGTTGTCGCGGATTTATCACGCAGTGCCGGCTGCTTCTCCGCCTCCAAGCCGGCCACCTCCCTGACGAAGAAACGGCGGTCGCGTATATTATTACGCGGCTGACCGGATGTGCGCTGGAGTGACATCAGACATCAGCGATCTGTCTGTCTGTCCCCGCCTTCCTGGACCGCCTCCAGACCATGTTTCAGGGAGAGACCGGGCGACGCGTGTCGTCTTTGCGGCTCATGTCGCTACGCCAGGGAAATCGGAGCGTGAGCGATTACGCGATTGAATTCCGAACCGTGGCGAACGAGCGCGACCAAGAATGGTGTAGCCACGCCCCTTTCCACTGTGGCCCCGCCGCGCGCCTGCATGACGCCCCTAGGGCTCCGCCACCCCGTGGATCCTACGAACCCATGCAAATGAGCCGAGCCCGACCCCCACTCACTCCCCAGGAACGAAAGCGGCGAGAAGAGCAGAAACGCTGCCATTACTGTGGAGAACCTAACCACCTCAGCGCCGTCTGTCCCAACCGTCAAATCAAACCACACCCATCTGGAAAAAACCCACGCTTCCCTGAGGTCCGGAGCCCCCTGGCGAGGACCAAGGCCATTCCCAGAGCCACCACCCGCTGCTCACTTCCCATCATCGTCTGCTGGAATAAACCCAGACCCGGCCACCATCAGGGGCGAGCGCTGGTGGACTCCGGGGCGGCCATGAACTTGATCGACGTCGATCTGGCCACCCGACTCCAGCTCCCTGTCTCCCGGTGTGATCCTCCCCGTGCGGTTATGAGACTGGATGGCAGCCCGTTGGGCTCAGGGAGAATCCTTTTCCAAACCCCTACTAATCTGCCTTGAGCCCAATCATGTGGAAACCCTGACATTCTACTTAACCACGACCCCCCATGATCCAATTGTGTTAGGATACCCATGGCTGACCACCCACGAGCCCCACATTGACTGGACCACAGGCACCATCAAACAGTGGGGACGCCAATGCATCCACCACCAACCCCGACAGGCCACTCCCCCGAACCGCTCTGGCCCCACACATGTAGCACGGTGAGACTCGGCCACGCCCCTCAACCCATGCCATGCTCGCTGCCTAGGACCAAGACCCCGGTCCAAAACTGCAAACCACGCCCATTAGCTGAAACCACGCCCCTTAGAGACAATGTGACCCAAAAGCTGCCAGAGACCACACCTCGATCTCCACATGACACCACCTCCTCCTTACTGGGGGTCCCTGACTGTTACCATGACCTTGCTGCGGTCTTTGACAAGGACAAGGCAGCAGAGCTGCCCCCCCATAGACCTTATGATCTGGCGATTGACCTGCTCCCTGGCGCCTTACCACCACGAGGCCGACTGTACTCGCCCTCACTTCCAGAGCGAAAGGCGATGGACAAGTACATCACGGCATCCCTGGCTAGCGGCATAATCCGTCCTTCCACCTCTCCAGCTGCTGCCCCGTTCTTTTTTGTGGGTAAGAAATGGACTGCGGCCATGCATTGATTATCGGAAGCTGAACGCAATAACTAAAAAGAACCGGTACCCCCTACCACTTCTGAACACCGCCTTTAATCTCCTGGCAGGGGCCACCGTCTTTACCAAGCTGGACCTCCGGAATGTATACCACCTCGTTCAGATCCGGGAAGGGGACGAGTGGAAGACGGGTTTTATCACGCCATCCGGACACTATGAGTATTTGGTAATGCCCTTTGGTCTCTCAAACAGCCCAGCCGCCTTCCTTCCGTTAATGACATCCTCAGAGACATGTTGGATCAATTTGTGTTCGTCTACCTAGATGACATTCTAATTTACTCACCCAACCTCTCGACCCACATCTCCCACGTCAGAAAGGTCCTCCAGCGCCTTCTACAAAACCGTCTCTTTGTGAAATTGGAAAAGAGTACTTTTCACACAGCGGAAATCTCCTTCCTGGGGTTCCAAATCAGCCCCCAAGGAATTGCCATGGATCCCATCAAGACAACCGCAGTCACGGACTGGCCTGTACCCACCACCATTCGTCAGCTACAACAGTTCCTCGGATTTGCCAACTTTTACCGTCGCTTCATACGTAACTTCAGCAAGGTGGCACAACCCATGACCTCCCTCCTTAAAGACCAACCAACCCGACTCCACTGGAACCCCCAAGCTCAACAGGCATTCAGCCAACTCAAACAGCTATTCACCACGGCCCCCATCTTATTCCACCCAGACCCCCAACTCCCATTCGTCGTTGAAGTCGACGTGTCTAGTCTAGGCGTGGGGGCGGTACTATCGCAACGCAACCCCCTGGACCACAAATTGCACCCATGTGCCGCCTTCTCCCGAAGACTAAACCCGGCAGAGCGGAACTATGATGTCGGGAACAGGGAACTCCTGGCCATCAAACTGGCCCTGGAGGAGTGGCGCCATTGGCTGGAGGGGGCAGTCCACCCATTTTTGGTACTGACAGACCACAAAAATCTGCCGTACCTGTCAAGTACAGCGGCTTGTAGTGCAGTGTTGTGGGTTGTAAGGTGTTTTGGATTTTGCTGACTGGTGCTCGTTGGGTGGATCCTCGTTGGGCGTGTTCGCGGGATCCTGGACTGCGTGATCCGGCGCAGCTGCGGAGTGGAGCGCACGGAGACCGACGTGTGAACACTTCTGGTTTGACTATTCGTGCGACCATTCGTTTCGTGGGTCGGGTAGACTACTTAAAATGTGCATTTGTGGTGCTTCACTTGCGGTTTGAAAACATGTGTCTTGTGTGATCTCCGATTTCTGATGAATTGTGGGTTTGTATGTGTGCTCTGAATTGTCACGATTTGCTGTGTGTACCGGGAAGGGTGGCTTTAACCCGGCAGTACTAGTGTGGAGTAACCGTTCCTGGCAGTGTTATTCTCCTGCGCCCCCAACATTCATTTTGTCTGATGTCATTTAAATATTAAATAAAGTGTATTGTTTAAATCATACTTTGCGTGTTGCCTGTGTCTGGGGTGGACAAAGTGGAAGTAATAAGTAACCTTACGGTCACGACATACCTCCAAAACGCCCAACGCTTTAACCCACAGCAAGCACGGTGGGCCTTGTTCTTCACACGGTTCAAATTCACCGTATCCTACATCCCCGGCACCAAGAATGCGAAGGCTGATGCCCTGTCCCGCCGGTACACCCCAGAGGCTGAGGACAATCCGTCCTCCCCCATCCTCTCCCAGCCGTTCCTACTGGCCCCCGTACGCTGGACCCTCATGCAAGAGGTGATTGCGGATCACACACACCACCCCCCACCTCGGACCACGCCTCCCAACCTCACGTACGTGTCACCCCCTCTCCGACCACGCATCCTACAATGGGGGCATGACACTCCATTGGCGGAACACCCTGGACGTCAGCGCACCCGGGCCAGCATTCAGCAGACGTTCTGGTGGACAGGCCTGGCCTCAGACGTACAGGCATACGTTGCCGCTTGTAACACCTGCGCCTCACACAAGGCCGACACACAAAGACCCCAATGCCTTCTCCTTCCCCTGCCTCGCCCCCATCGCCCATGGTCCCATGTCTCCATGGATTTCATCACGGGACTGCCACGATCAAGAGGGATGACCACGATTATGGTACTCGTGGACCGTTTTTCCAAGATGGCCTGGTTCATTGCCCTTCCAGGACTCCCAACAGCTGCGCGAACCGCCGACGTCGTCCTCCAAGAAGTGGTGCGGCAGTTTGGACCCCCAGTTATCCTCCTCTCTGACCGGGGCCCCCAGTTCATCGCCAGGTTCTGGCGTCACTTCTGGGGACAACTGGGGGTATCGGTCAGTCTGTCGTCAGGGTACCACCCCCAGTCCAATGGCCAGACCGAGAGGGTCAACCAGGAGGTGGAGACCTACCTTCGCTGCTACTGCTCGACCCGACCAACCTCCTGGTCCCAACACCTCCTCTTGGCGGAGCTTGCACGGAACCAGACACTGAGTTTGCCTGACCCTTGTGACAAGACGATCTCCCCGCTACCCCCTCACGAAGCCCTAGTTCCCTCCACGCCGCGCTGCGGCACGTCCACGACTACACTCCCGTCCCAACTCACCTCCAGCCTCCCTCTCCCCGACCAAACGCCTCCGGTCCTCCTGCTTTGCTCAGTGGCACTTCGGTCACAACTTGGCAGATCTGTATTCGAACCAGCAACCTTCTGATTATGGGGCCGCTTCCTTAACTGCTAGGCCACCACTGCCCTCAACATATTTCTAATCCCTCCTCAGCTTCGTTGATAGTGAGTGGGCCACCCTCATCAGTCATATCAAGTTTGATTCAGATTGGACGTTGCATGTGCAACTTACTGTTATATGGCGAGTCATGTTAATCCTAGGAAGTTTGGTGCAGACTGGGTGTTGTGGGCAAATGACACAAACGTCCTCTTCCATTGCAAATTCTTGATATTTTAAGTTACTTCTTGTGTCCACGTGATGGCGCTGTGAACATTCCAGAAACATAAAACCCCTACGTTTTTCAGATCGGTATACTTACCAGTCTTATCCAGATTGTATAGAGACCCAGGACCCTCATCAGTCATATCAAGTTTGATTAAGGTTGGACGTTACATGTGTGAATGACAGCAATTTCCAGTTACACGGCGAATTATTAAAATTATTCAATGATTCCATGTGCAAACCATGTAACAAAATCTCACATCACAATTTAACATCACCAAGATGAGACTCACCAAAAACCATATAGAGCTGATATATTTTCTAAGAGTTTGTTAATTTGACAATTGTTACTACTAATTGTAAACCATTAGCAGTACAAAACAATTGTTAATACTCAACAATACTGCAACTGCAACTATAGACAGTAAACAAAGTCACAATTCATACCACAATTCATACACAATTCAAAACACAATATTACTCTTGATTGAAACCACACAATTGTTGAACAAAATCCACACTTACCTGTCTGCCTACCTCTATTTTTACCTAAATTCCTGTTTTCACACTGACCTTTTTTCTGAAATACATATTTGCCTACCTCAATCCTGCAAATTAGCTCATAAATACAGTAAAAAAGGTCACGATTCATACTTTCACTAAACAAAATATTACTTTTGATTGACAATTGTTAATAAAACTGAAACCTGCAGCTAAGCTTTTAAATAAACAGTCATCCTTACAGAGCTTATTACCTGCATACCTACCTACCAACTTTAAGCACTATGAAGACTCATCTGACTGCACCTTCACAAAGACAATATCACAATATCACCTTCACAAAGTCAATATGCCCTGCCCCTAATTCACACTTCAGAAGACCCTGAAATTAAAATATTACATAATGTTACACTTAATTGACACCCCATATAAAAATAAAAATCATACATTTACAAAACAATAATACTCATGATACATCCCTTAAATTATTATTACTACAAATACCCATTTTACCTTTGTGCATAACTCTATATATCCCTAAATGCATTCCTATTTTCACACTAACCGTCCTCACATTTTTTCTGAAATACATATTTACCTTCCTCAACCCTGCAAATGAGCTCATAAATACAGTAAAAAAACCACAATGTTACTTTTCCTTGACACAGTTGTTAATAAGTTAACTGCCATAAATGTAAATTATGTCAAGTTGTTTAATTTACTGTGTTTACTTATTTTCTTCATTTTATAAACATTGTTTCGTTTATGGGTAGGAACCAAGTTACATTCAGTGTTGCACACAGTCACATTTAAGTGACGCAAAAGGGTTAAGAAGCTAGAAGATGCCGTAAATTAAAGAAGGCATAAATAAGTTGTTAAAGGTGAAAGTAAGCTGTGAAGAAGAGAAAGAAAAAGTTGGAAGTGTTTCGTGTTAAGTTTTGTTCCAAAGCAAATTTATTCCCTCACGGTTACGTGCAGCCAGCGAGGTACGTTTAACTGTGTTTCTGTTTATTGTGCATTTGTCAATTTTAGTTTAAATGTTTATTTGTTATATTTACATTGATCATTCTGTACATTTATGTAATGACAGTTTGACGGTGGATTTATGGTGGATTTTATGGTGGATTGGCGGAGAAGTTTAACAAAGGAATAAATCCATCTGTGACTGATGAACCGCGGTGTCGTGTATTATCTGGAGGGAGTAAAAGTCAAACTCGACTGTGATCGTCGCCGCCGCATCCGAGTCTCCGGTCTCCTGCTCCTGCCCAGACTCGCCCGACCTGTGCACAACGGACAGCTCGTCGAGACGGGAACACAGATAAGCGTTTAACGTAAAGGACACATATGCTCATAAGGTTTTCATGAAGAAGTCTATAAGTCACTGCGACGGTGTTTCACGTACATTTACTTAATTGGTGTAAATTCATGTTCAACTGAACAGTTATTCTTTTACAAGTTCAGTGTGTGAAAAGGTTATAATAAGAACTCTGTTAAAGTGTAATTTACTCTGTAATATTCCAGATGTATATGGGCTAATTTGAACGACAGTAATTTCATTTAGTTAATCCCATTATTCAGTATTTGCGAATTTTGTTGCCTGTATATATATACGTCTAAATAATTAGAATGTCACATACAAGTAAACAAGCACAGGGTGCAGCAGCTGCCCTGGAAGAAGAATCAAGTATTATGCAAGGAATAACACAGCCTAAAGAGCCTCGTAGAAGTGAAAGAGCCCGGATATTAACAGAAAAAGGAAAGGAGTTTCAGAAAGAGCAAATTAAGGGGCTATTGCTTCACTTTGACAGCAAATACAAACGATGGAAAGCTCTGATTAAGGTAGCTAAAAGATCTGTGTTAAAACAGGATCCTAGTGACATCCTACAAGAACACAGTATCAGTATTCAAAGGGAATTATCCGAGTTGAATAATGCTTATGATGATTACCGAAGAATTGATCGTCCAGACCATGACATGCGTCGCAAGATGGATAACTGCATCTCGATCACTAAAACTGTAGTACAAAATGCTCAATCTGAAATGCAGGGAACAGCGGAGGAGTTGACTTGGCCAGATCATAGTTCTGTATTCTCATCCTCAGCTTCCAGTGTTTCACCTCCTGCCTCTACTGGTTCTAAAGCGTTTTCCATTCGCTCTAATGTATCCTCAGTAAAAAGACAAGAAGCTGCTGCTGAGTATGCAGCTACACAAGCTGTATTGCAGATTATGGCTGAACAAGAGGACTACCAAGAGAAACTGCAAAAACTTGAAGCTGAAGAGAAGTTGATTGTTGCAGACCAAGAAGCAGCTGCATTAGCTCGTCGTCTTGAAAGAGAAAGGGAATAAACTGAACGTAGGCTAGAAAGAAAGAAACATGAGTCTGCTTTCTTAAAGAAACAGCAAGAAGAGAATGTTGCAAGAAGAAGGACTGTAGAAAACCTAAAGAGAGAACTTGAGCGTTTGGAGGAACTGAAAAAGCTGAATGCAGCCAAAGCAAGGCTTCAAGTGTATGATGAAAGTGAGCTCAATCCAGCCCAAGAGGTGGCTCCACAGAGCTTTGTGCTACATAAAGTCAGACAGTCAGTCAATCAGGTGAATCCTGAGGACCAGCACTTACAACATCCAAAGGATGCAGCCTTTGGATTCCAGAGCCCACAGTTTTTAGTGGTGATCCACTCAAGTTTAATCATTGGAAGTCATCCTTTCAAACACTATTTGAAAAGAAAAACATTCCAAGTTCAGAGAAGATATTCTTCCTTCAGAAATATGTTGGAGGAGCAGCTAAAGAGGCCTTGGAAGGTTATTTTCTGATCGGTTCAGATACTGCATATGCTGCTGCATGGGAACTGCTCAATGAACGATATGGCCAGCCCTTTATGATTGCCAAAGCCTGTCGAGACAAATTACATGCCTGGCCAAAAATAGCGTCAAGAGAGAGTTCTGACTTAAGGAAATTTGTGGACTTTTTACGCAGTTGCCAATGTACCATGGCTCATAATGAGAGTTTGCATGTTCTTGATGATGGCGCTGAAAATCAAAAACTGACAGCCAAGTTGCCTGACTGGTTAAGCAACAGATGGAACCGGAAAGCCACACAGTACCAGCTGGAGTATGGAAGGTTCCCAGATTTCAAGTATTTTGTAACATTCTTGACAATGGAGGATCGTATTGCTTGTAACCCTGTTACATCTTACTATGCCTTGCGGCAAGGGGGGCTGGAAAGGACAAGGTCTAAACCTCAGAATGTAGTGACCTCTAAGAACCAAGCAGCAAGTGCAAAAATCTTTACAACCAACATAGAAGAACATAAGCACATGTGTGTTTTGTAAGAAAACAGGACATGTCTTACACAAGTGCCGCAGACTAACCACAAAGCCAGTTGCTGATCGAATCAAGTTCATTCAGAGTGAGAAACTGTGCTTCGGCTGTTTGAGTCCTGGCCATCAATCCAAGAATTGCAGCAACCGGATGGTCTGCGACACCTGCTCAAAACGCCACCCCACATGCCTACATGAGGATCGATCAAAACAACAAGAATATAATGAGGCAAGTTACAATAAGGAAAGAAAGCCACAATTGCCACAACCACAAGACACCACTCAAGAAACCACATCCAATAGGGTTGTGCATGATGGTAATAGCGCTCAGACTTCAGCGATAGTTCCTGTTTATGTGTCCATGCCAAGTGATTCAAACAAAGAAGTCCTCGTCTATGCTCTGTTAGATTCACAAAGTGACTCTTCATTCATTCTTGAGGAAGTAGCAGATGTTCTAGATGTTGGCGCAGAACAAGTTAAGTTGAAACTGTCTACAATGTCGTCCAAGGGGACAATTGTACCATGTAAGAGACTCAAAGGCCTACAAATAAGAGGGTTATTTTCTCCTAAGAAGATCACAGTGCCAACGGTTTACACTCGTGAAATCATACCTGCAAATCATACACACATTCCGACTCCAGAGACTGCAAGGGCATGGCCTCATTTGGAGCATCTTGCAGAACACATTGCCCCACAGAAGGAATGTGAAATCGGTCTTCTGATCGGGTATAACTGCCCACAAGCACTAATGCCTAGAGAAGTTGTATGTGGTAAGGACAACCAACCCTTTGCACAGAAAACTGACTTAGGTTGGAGCATAGTGAGC
This sequence comes from Denticeps clupeoides, assembly GCF_900700375.1. Lineage (NCBI taxonomy): Eukaryota > Metazoa > Chordata > Actinopteri > Clupeiformes > Denticipitidae > Denticeps > Denticeps clupeoides. The sequence continues at coordinate 5,000,822 of NC_041717.1, forward strand.
TACAGTGATCCAGGCGAACACTACAGTGATCCAATTGGAGTAAGTCACCGCATCATTGTAAAGCAAGTGACCCCTGAACCCAAAGTAACGGGTAAGCTGAAGAGTGAAGTTCATTATGTTTGCAAAACAAGAATAAAAGAAATGACTGCTCCAGAAGATGTACTTAAGGTGCTGGAATCTGACTTCATTGAAAGACTTGGAGAAGAGGCAAATCTCTCTCAAGATGATCTCCGTTTTTTGACTAAGATGAAAGATGAAATTAAACACAAAGAAGATGGTCATTATGAAATGCCTCTGCCTTTTAAACAAGACAGACCAGATCTACCAAATAACAAGCCATGTGCTGTTCAACGTCTCATGTGCTTGGAAAGGAAGCTCAAGAGAGACCAGAAATATCGGTCAGACTACATGAATTTCATGAAAGACATTATTAGTCATGGTGAAGCAGAAAGAGTCCCAGAAGAAGAGCTTGATAAACAACCAGCCTGGTATATCCCCCACCATGGCATATACCACAATCAAAAGCCAGAGAAAATACGAGTGGTCTTTGATTGCTCTGCAAGATTTCAAGACATATCATTGAATGACCACCTTCTTACAGGGCCAGAGCTCACAAACACTTTAGTGGGAGTTCTTTGTAGATTTCGAAAGGGTCCAGTTGCTATTATGTGTGATGTGGAACGAATGTTTCATCAATTCCATGTAAAGCCTGAAGACCAAGATTACTTGAGGTTCTTATGGTGGGAGAATGGTGATCTGGAGTCTACGCCATCAGTTTTTCGGATGAAAGTCCATTTATTTGGAGCAGCTTCCTCACCAGGCTGCGCCAATTTTGGACTTAAACATCTAGCCACAGAAGGTCAGGATCAATTTAACTAAAGCACTGTTAAATTCATCCAAAGAAATTTTTATGTTGACGATGGACTGGTGAGTGTAAAGTCTGATGCTGAGGCAATCAAGCTGATCAAGGAAGCAAGAGAGCTCTGCAGTGCAGGCCAGCTTAGACTGCATAAGTTCATTTCCAACAGCAAGAAGGTATTGGGTTCAATACCACAGGAAGAGTGTGCTGACAGTGTGAAAGAACTGGACATAGATTTAAGGGAGCCACTCTTGGAAAGAGCACTTGGGGTGCAATGGTGTGTATCCTCTGATGACTTTCAGTTCAGAGTTACTGTCAAGAAACACCCAATGACGAGAAGAGGAGTGCTATCCACAGTAGCTTCCATCTACGATCCTTTGGGTTTCGTAGCACCATTTGTCCTACGTGGAAAGTTAATTTTGCAACAACTGTGTCGAGAGAAAGCTAGTTGGGATGAACCACTTGCAGAAGAGCTCAGATCACAGTGGCAATCATGGCTACAAGATCTCCAAAACTTGTCTCAAGTAAAGATCAAGAGGTGCTACATACCAGCAAACTTCACAGATGTCAAGCAGTATGAGTTGCATCATTTCTCAGATGCTAGCATCACAGGTTATGGGGAGTGTACTTATCTTAGAACAGTCAACACCAATGGCAATGTTCATTGCTCACTTGTCATGGGGAAAGCGCGTGTTGCCCCTACTAAGGTTACAACAGTTCCGCGGCTTGAGCTATCTGCAGCAGTGATCGCTGCTAGGATAGGTGCTGTGTTAAAATGTGAGCTTGAAATAGACAACCTTCAAGAATATTATTGGACTGATTCGAAAGTTGTTCTTGGATATATTAATAATGATGCCAGACGTTTTCATGTTTTCGTGGCAAATAGAATCCAAAAGATCAAGTCCACCACAGATGCCAAGCAATGGCATCATGTGCAGTCCGAAGACAATCCAGCGGATCATGCTTCGAGAGGTCTATCAGTAGATCAGCTCGTTGCTTCAAATTGGTTTACTGGACCAGATTTTCTATGGGAAAAGGAGCTACCCACAAGTGATGCTAAGGTGAAAGAGGTTAGTGATAATGATCCAGAGCTTCGAAAGGCTCAGGTGCTCAACACCAGCACAAATGTATATAGAACATTGTTGGACCGTCTGACTAAGTTTTCTGACTGGAGAAGAGCTGTTAAAGCTATTGCTTGTCTTAAATGTCGTGCTAAGCAAGTCAAAGGTCTTAATCCTCAACTAAATGGAAGTACAAGTGTTGAAGAAAGACGAGAAGCAGAACTTTTCATAATCAGATTGGTCCAAAGAGAAGCATTCAGCAGTGAAATCAAAGATTTAAAACAATGCAAGGACATAAAATCTAAAGACAAAGCAAACAAGCTACACAAATTAAGTCCATTTGTGGATGAGCAGGGTGTGCTGAGAGTAGGTGGACGCTTGACAAGATCTGGTCTTCATCCACACGTTAAACATCCTGCCATTCTGCCAAAAACAAGTCACGTGTCTTCTTTACTGATTAAGCATCATCATGAGAAAGTACAGCATCAAGGAAGAGGTATGACTGTAAATGAATTGCGATCCAATGGGATATGGGTTATTGGATGCAGCAGTGCAGTTGCCTCTCACATCTATAAGTGCATCACATGCAGGAAGTATAGAAGGAGCACACAAGATCCAAAGATGGCAGATTTGCCAAAGGACAGAATGGAAATGACCCCTCCATTCACATATTGTGGCATAGATTGCTTTGGACCATTCTATGTGAAGGATGCAAGAAAGGAACTGAAGAAGTATGGTCTTCTTTTCACTTGTATGTGTTGCAGAGCCATACATATCGAAATGCTTGATGACCTTAGTTCAGATGCTTTCATCAATGCATTGCGTGCATTCATTGCAATACGTGGGAATGTAAGACAGTTGAGATGTGCTCAAGGTACCAACTTTGTGGGTGCAAAAGGAGAGTTCATGGACGCAATGAAGAACTTGGATCAAAAACAGTTGAAGGAATATGGTTGCGAATTTGTAATGAATCCCCCATCATCAAGCCATATGGGAGGAATATGGGAGAGACAAATAAGGACAATCAGAAGTGTTCTAACCGCAATCCTTGATCAGTCTGCTAGAAGACTTGACAGTGCTTAACTTAGAACCTTTCTATATGAAGTGATGGCTATTGTAAATAGCAGACCTCTGACAATAGAACACTTAAACGATCCAACAAGTCTTGAACCACTCACACCAAATCACATTCTCCTGATGAAGTCTAACATAATATTGCCACCCCCTGGTCAGTTTGTGAGTCAAGATCTATACCTGCGTAAGAGATGGCGTCAGGTGCAGTTCTTAGCAAATGAGTTTTGGACAAGGTGGAAAAGGGAGTATCTTCTTAATCTTCAGCAAAGACAGATATGGCAAAGGGATAACAGAAATACCAAAGTTAATGACATTGTCATACTTCAAGAGGACAGTGCTCCACGAAATCACTGGAGACTAGCAAGAGTCACAGAGGTGTATCCCAGCTCTGATGGAAGGGTCAGAAAGGTAAAGCTGTTAATTAGCGACTCAACCTTAGACAAACAGGGAAAACGCACATCTAAGCTAGTTTATCTTGATAGGCCAGTGCAAAAAATAGTTCTACTGGTTGAAGCAGAATAAGCATGTGTTGAACTGTAGTAAATGTTCATAGCTTCATGGTTCAAATGAGCAAGGAAATCTCAAATTGAGATTTGGTGGGAGTTTAACTGCCATAAATGTAAATTATGTCAAGTTGTTTAATTTACTGTGTTTACTTATTTTCTTCATTTTATAAACATTGTTTCGTTTATGGGTAGGAACCAAGTTACATTCCGTGTTGCACACAGTCACATTTAAGTGACGCAAAAGGGTTAAGAAGCTAGAAGATGCCGTAAATTAAAGAAGGCATAAATAAGTTGTTAAAAGGTGAAAGTAAGCTGTGAAGAAGAGAAAGAAAAAGTTGGAAGTGTTTCGTGTTAAGTTTTGTTCTAAAGCAAATTTATTCCCTCACGGTTACGTGCAGCCAGCGAGGTACGTTTAACTGTGTTTCTGTTTATTGTGCATTTGTCAATTTTAGTTTAAATGTTTATTTGTTATATTTACATTGATCATTCTGTACATTTATGTAATGACAGTTTGACGGTGGATTTATGGTGGATTTTATGGTGGATTGGCGGAGAAGTTTAACAAAGGAATAAATCCATCTGTGACTGATGAACCGCGGTGTCGTGTATTATCTGGAGGGAGTAAAAATAAGAAAAAACAACCCTGCAACTAAGCTTTAAAAAACACATAATTAAACTAATTAAAAGAGACAAGTGTTAATTCTACAATCCAGACACAAAGCTTTTAAATAAAACAGTAAAAGAATAAAAAAAGATTCATACCTTTCCAACCATGACCAACATAAAAATGGACGTAAAGCACTGAGAAGACTGATCTGACTACACAGTTCTGTATTCGAACCAACAACCTTCTAATTACGGGGCCGCTTCCTTAACTGCTAGGCCACCACTGCCCTCAACATATTTCTATTCCCTCCTCAGCTTCGTTGTCCTCGTATGCCACTCTCTCCAGATGTTCTCTCCACGGGATGTTCCTGAAATGATCTCTGCACTCCAGACGTCCGTCTGATTGCCCAGCTTCTCTCTTACCTCCATTAAAACCACCATGTCACGAATTCCATAGAACAGAAATTGTGTTGGTCAGTCATGAATGGTCTACTTGTGTCTGGTTCCGGGGTGTCACCTTCCTGATCCTGCTGCCCTAATCACAGCTTTTGACACGGACAGTTTATGACGGTCTAAGCTGCTGTCTCACCGACCGAAAACATTTCATCACATTGGCAGCAACGTATTGCAGCATGAAGCTAATTACAATCCAAAAAAGCGAACCAGAATCACAGAGAAGAATTGTCAATCTCAGCTCTCCCCTTGTTTACAGCCCTTCTTCTTGTGCCAGGGGTGGGGCGCACCGAGTATACACTCGGCAAACTGATGCAAAAGAAAACGAAAGACCTGCTGCCATTGGCTACAGGAATGTAGACAGAAGAGGTGAACATCCTGCAACACACAGCCAGAAATAAAATCAGACCTGATCAGAAACATCACGGCAGAAAGAATTTGGGGCGGGACATGACGGGGAATTTACCTGTTAGTTTTAGTCAGCAGGCCAAATGCCACCCCATGTTGTTCTGGTGAGTGGTTCTCAGTCCCAATCTGCCCCTCCTCCTCCTGCTGGTCCTTGGGAAGAGCTCGCTTCTTCTGTCTATGTCGCTGAAGCTGACTGCTGCTCCCAAGTCACCTGTAGCAAGAAATGAGAGAACATTACGCTCAAATTAATTGGAGTTGGAGGACCAGGGCAATACTCACCAATTTTCACTTCACCCTGACTGGTAACCATGATGTTGTCACTGTGGATCATCTTCATTTGGTGGAAATAAGATAGTGAGTGGGCCACCCTCATCAGTCATATCAAGTTTGATTCAGATTGGACGTTGCATGTGCAACTTACTGTTATATGGCGAGTCATGTTAATCCTAGGAAGTTTGGTGCAGATTGGGTGTTGTGGGCAAATGACACAAACGTCCTCTTCCATTGCAAATTCTTGATATTTTAAGTTACTTCTTGTGTCCACGTGGTGGCGCTGTGAACATTCCAGAAACATAAAGCCCCTACCTTTTTCAGATCGGTATACTTACCAGTCTTATCGAGATTGTATAGAGACCCAGGACCCTCATCCGTCATATCAAGTTTGATTAAGGTTGGACGTTACATGTGTGAATGACAGCAATTTCCTGTTACACGGCGAATTATTAAAATTATTCAATGATTCCATGTGCAAACCACGTAACAAAATCCTGCAAATTGCTCATAAATACAGTAAAAAAGGTCACGATTCATACTCTCACTAAACACAATGTTACTTTAGATTGACAATTGTTAATAAAACTGAAACCTAAACAGTAATCCTTACAGAGCTTGTTACCTGCATACCTACCTACCAACTTTAAGCACTATGAAGACTCATCTGACTGCACCTTCACAAAGACAATATCACAATATCACCTTCACAAAGTCAATATGCCCTGCCCCTAATTCACACTTCAGACCCTGAAATTAGAATAGTACACAATACATCACTTAATTGACACCCCACATTAAAATAAAAAAAAAAGATTCATACATTTACAAAACAATAATACTCATGATACATCCCTTAAATTATTATTACTACAAATACCCATTTTACCTCTGTGCATACCTCTATATTTCCCTAAACGCATTCCTGTTTTCACACTGACCCTCCTCACATTTTTTTCTGAAATACATATTTACCTTCCTCAACCCTGCAAATGAGCTCATAAATAAAAAAAAAAAAAAAAACACAAATGTTGCTTTTGCTTGACACAGTTAATAATAAGAAAGCACAACCCTGCAACTAAGCTTTAAAAAACACATAATTAAACTAATTAAAAGAGACAAGTGTTAATACTACAATCCAGACACAAAGCTTTTAAATAAAACAGTAAAAGAATAAAAAAAAGATTCATACCTTTCCAACCATGACCAACATAAAAATGGATGTAAAGCACTGAGAAGACTGATCTGACTACACAGTTCACAATGAAAAGAAAAAGATTCATACCTTTATAAAAAAGTAATACTTATTAAACACCCCATAGATTATTCTTATTAAAAAACACACACTTTTACCTGCCTGCATACCTCTATATTTACCTAAATGAATTCCTGTTTTCACACTACCTCACTTTTTTTACTGAAATACATATTTACCTACCTTAATGCGGTAAATGAGCTCATACATGCAGTAAAAAACATTGAGATTCATATCAAAAAAAAAAAAAACGATAAAGCACATAAAGCACTCTAAAGACTGACCTGACTACACAGCAACAAAGAAAAGAGAAAAATGAGCTCATACATGCAGTAAAAAAAGGTCACGATTCATACTCTCACAATATTACTTTTGATTGACAATTGATAATAAAACTCAAACCCGCAACCAAACTTGTAATTAACAGTAATCCTTACAGAGCTCGTTACCTGCGTATCTACCTACATACTTCAAGCACTATGAAAACTGATCTGACTCCAACTTCACAAAAACAATCAATACACCCTGCCTCTAATTCACACTTCAGAAGAACCTGAAATTATAATACTACAAAAAAAAAAACACACAATATTACACTTAATTGACACCACACAATCACTGCAAATCATGCAAATGAGCTAATAAACACAGTAAAAATGTTGAGATTCATATCTTTCCAAATGTGATCAACATAAAAATGAACATCAAGCAATCTGAAGACTGATCTGACTGCACATTCACAAAGAAAAAATAAGAAAAAAAAAAAAGATTCATACCTTAACTAAACAGTAATACTCATGTAATACTCATGATACACCCCTTAAATTATTACACCAAAATCCAAAATTACCTGCCTGCATACCTCTATGTTTACCTGTTTCCACACTGACCTACCTCACATTTTTTATAAAATACATATTTTCTCACCTCAATCCTGCAAATGAGCCCATTAATACTGGTATTTTTTTTAATACCATAAAAAAAACAATATCAAACTTAATTGACAACAGACAAGTGTTAATACTACAATCCAGCAACTAAGCTTAAAAAAAAAAAAAAACAGTAAAAGAATAAAAAAAAGATTCATACCTTTCCAAACATGACCAACATAAAAATGGATGTAAAGCACTGAGAAGACTGATCTGACTAAAAAGATTCATACCTTTATAAAAAAGTAATACTCATAAAACACCCCTTAGATTATTATTATTACAAACAAAACACTTTTACCTGCCGACCTCTATATTTACCTAAATGAATTCCTGCTTTCACACTGACCTACCTCACTTTTCTTTCTGAAATACATATTTACCTTCCTCAATCCTACAAATGAGGTCATACATGCAGTAAAAAAAAAATTGAGATTCATACCTTAACAGAAAAAAAACTATATTAAAATAGTCATAAAGCACTCTAAAGACTGACCTGACTACACAGTCACAAAAAAGAGTAAAGAAAAAAAAACCTTAACAGTAATACTCATAATACACCCTTTAAAAAAGTCGAGATTCATATTTTTCCATAAGAGACAAAGATGGACTTCAGGAACTCTGAAGACTGATCTGACTTCACCTCCTCTATAAATCTCACAGCCTTGTCCCCTAATTCACCTCTTTTTTAAAGTCTGTCCTCCACCTGACCTGGTTGTTTTTCCTGACGTCCCGTCTCGTAATTCTACCTGATTCCTCGGTCGTGAGGGCTCCTCGTGTACGGCTTGGAAATAAAACCTGCTTTTTTGTGAGGTGAAACTGGGTGTTTTACCTGTCCAGAGACCGGACGGTTAGTTGGAGGGAAGTCTGGACGGTTCTGGTCGCCGTAAAAATAAGTTGATGACGAACTTTTTTTGTTATTCTTACCCACGACTGTAACCAGGACTCGTCTCCGTCAGTCGCGCGTTCCTTTTGTTCATCCATGAATCCTCGCCGTCGTGCACTGGGTGTCGCGGGGATCCTGTAATCCTCCTCTCCGTTCGGTCCTCGGTCCTGCTGCTCCTGCTACGTCCTTATCCGAGGGAGGCTTCTTTAGTTTGGGGCTGAAAGGTATTTATACAGTAGAGCGATGACGTCATCGTTTTTATCAGCCAATCACATGAGAGTTCTAAAAATCTGATTGGACGAAAACCGAGAGGGTAATATCCGCAGAATTAAATGGTTGAGATGAATATAAAAAAATAAACTAGAAGCCAAAATTCCAGGGGAAATTTTGATGGGTCTGTCCGGGCATTGGTCACAGCTGCGGGCATGTTATTTGTAAAATGGGAATTCTTTAATGTGGTACTGCAGTATCACTTCAAAGAAGTTTTATTTTACAAATGCTACCAATGCTAAAACTAGCGATCAATACATTCGAATGGGAAATGACCCTGTTTCAGCGTTAATAGCTCGGCCAGGCCAAGTCCGATCGCTTATAAAAGTAATAGCACACCTCACACAACAAAGCTCTAATTTTTGATATATAACACGCGGGTGTGCGTGCTTCGGTACGACCCGCATTAATTGCCGAAAAAAGGCTGAAATAATAAATAATAATAAATAAATAAATTTTTATTTCGCCCATTTACACTTTTTTGTTTTCCCAAATTTGTGCATGATCCGTAAGTCAGACAGAGGTACACCATACGTCAAATCGTCGGCCTTGGCGAGATCTACGAGACGACATCAATATCTTCTTTGTATGACAAACCGTCTGGACGCAAACTCCAAAAAAGTCAAATTTTGGGCTAGAATAATAAACGCGTTCCGAAAACGCTTTTTGGCTAATTGCGCGCGGACCGTAAATCCGGCCGAGCCGAGCCATACGTCAAACCGTGCGTAACGACAAGTCGCACGATTTGATATGAGAGTCGTGTGTGTGCTGTGAAGCGTTTCATCGCAAATTCTTGGAAACCAGATTTTTTCGAACTTTTAATGTTTTGGACGCGATTTGTGGCCCTCCTGTAATCCCCAAAGAAGCAACCAATACGTCATTGTGTGTGGAGAGGTCAGGCCTTCGGCCTGACCTCTCCGTTTTTTTTGTGCGTCTCACGGCCTTAGCGTGGCAGCCACAAATGCGAGACATGGCCTTTTTGGCCTCCTTCCCTATTTCCCATGTTTTCCTGACCACTGTTGGCGGTAGCAACACATCCAATATGTCAGATCGTGTGTCGAGGCGAGGCCTTCGGCCTCGCCTCGACACCCGTGTCTCTAGCTTTTACGGCTGGTCACAGGGAGCTGAAAACCTCTTCCTCTGCGCAACAGTAAACCGCACTTTTTACGCTTTGAAGCCGATTTGTGGGCGGGCCGTGCGACCTACCAAAACAAAAAATATATCATCGTGTGCGGAGTGGTCAGGCCTTCGGCCTGACCACTCCGTTGTTTCTGTGCGTTTCGCGGTCTTATCGTGGCGGCCTTGGACGTAAGACGTGTCCTTTTATTGCCTTTTTCCCGGTTTTCCGGCTTTTTCCGGGTTTTCCAAACCCCCGTTGGTGCCACCGACTCGTCCCATACGTCGGATCGTAAGACTCGGCGAGGCCTTCGGCCTCGCCTCGATTTTCGGGTCGCTAGCTTCAACGGTTAGCCCCGGGGAGCCAAAAACGCGTTCCCGGCACGATGGTAAACGGTACTTTTTACACGTTTTAACCCGATTTGTGGCCGGGCCGTACGACCTACCAAAACAAAAAATATATCATCGTGTGCGGAGTGGTCAGGCCTTCGGCCTGATCACTCCGTTGTTTCTTTACGTTTGACGGTGTTCGCGTGGCGGTCTTTAACATTCTTTAATGTTCATTTTTGCCATTCTCAGCACAATAATAAATGGTCTGTCTTCCTGACAGACCCAACTAGAAGCCAAAATTCCAGGGGAAATTTTGATGGGTCTGTCCGGGCATTGGTCACAGCTGCGGGCATGGAATTTGTAAAATGGGGCTTCTTTACTGTGGTACTGCAGTATCACTTCAAAGAAGTTTTATTTTACAAATGCTACCAATGCTAAAATTAGCGATCAATACATTCCAATGGGAAATGACCCTGTTTCAGCGTTAATAGCTCGGCCAGGTCCAGTCCGATCGCTTATAAAAGTAATAGCACACCTCACACAACAAAGTTCTAATTTTTGATATATAGCACGCCAGTGTGCGTGCTTCGGTACGACCCGCATTAATTGCCGAAAAAAGGCTATAATAATAAATAAATAAACTTTTTTCGCGCATTTACACTTTTTTGTTTTCCCAAGTTTGTGCATGATCCGTAAGTCAGACGGAGATAAACCATACGTCAAATCGTCGGCCATGGCGAGATCTACGAGACGACATCAATATCTTTTTTGTATGTCAAACCGTCTGGACACAATCTCCAAAAAAGTCCAATTTTGGGCTAGAATAATAAACGCGTTCCGAAAACGCTTTTTGGCTAATTGCGCGCGGACCGTAAATCCGGCCGAGCCGAGCCATACGTCAAACCGTGCGGAACGACAAGCCGCACGATTTGATATGAGATTCGTGTGTGTGCTGTGAAGCGTTTCATCGCAAATTCTTGGAAACCAGACTTTTTCACACTTTTAATGTTTTGGACGTGATTTGTGGCCCTCCTGTAATCCCCAAAGAAGCAACCAATACGTCATTGTGTGTGGAGAGGTCAGGCCTTCGGCCTGACCACTCCGTTGTTTCTGTGCGTTTCACGGTCTTATCGTGGCGGCCTTGGACGTAAGACGTGTCCTTTTATTGCCTTTTTCCCGATTTTCCGGCTTTTTCCGGGTTTTCCAAACCCCCGTTGGTGCCACCGACTCGTCCCATACGTCGGATCGTAAGACTCGGCGAGGCCTTCGGCCTCGCCTCGATTTTCGGGTCGCTAGCTTCAACGGTTAGCTTCAGGGAGCCAAAAACGCGTTCCCGGCACGATGGTAAACGGTACTTTTTACACGTTTTAACCCGATTTGTGGCCGGGCCGTACGACCTACAAAAACAAAAAATATATCATCGTGAGTGGCCTGACCACTCCGTTGTTTCTTTACGTTTGACGGTCTTCGCGTGGCGGTCTTTAACGTGAGACATGTTCTTTTTTGCCATTAATAGCACAATAATAAATGGTCTGTCTTCCTGACAGACCCAAATATGTAAAGTAACGAACGTAACAAGACGTAACTGCAGTTTACAAAGACAGAGTGGAATGTTTTTTTTTATTTTGTGAATGACTAGACATATTTAGTATGCAGTTCAATATTTCATTTAATTTAATGCACAGTAATTTGATGAATTTCCCATTTGCATCCTAGATTTAGATTATATCTATATCTGTTGCAGTGTTTGTTGTGGCGTCCGTCTCCACCTACCGGCAGCTGTGGGTAATGCGTACGGAGAGAGACTGGAAGTGCATTTCAGCGGAATCTGAGCGGCAGTTGCTGCGTTTTGAGCTCTATTTTTCTCTCCCTTTCGCTCAGCATCTTCACTATGTAAAAATATTAGTTCTATGCCAGGTAATATTTTGTTATTCCTTTATTGGACGTGTGTATATAGCCACGTTCTTTTAATTAATATTGAGTCCTCGATATTAATCTTAGGACTATAAACGAAAATTCCAGAGGAAATTTTGATGGGCCCGTCCGGGCATTGGTCACAGCTGCGGGCGTGGCATTTGTAAAATGGGGCTTCTTTTAAGTGGTACTGCAGTATCACTTAAAAGAAGCCCCATTTTACAAATGCTACCAATGCTAAAATTAGCATTCAATGCATTCTAATGGGAAAATGACCCTGTTTGAGCATTAATAGCTCGGCCACGCCTAGTCCGATCGCTTATAAAAGTAATAGCACACCTCACACAATAAAGTACTAATTTTTGATATATAGCACGCCGGTGTGCGTGCTTCGGTACGACCCGCATTAAGTGCCGAAAAAACGCTGACATAATAAATAAATACATTTTTTCTCGCCCATTGACATTTTTTAGTTTTTTCAAATTTGTGCATGATCTGTAAGTCAGACAGAGACAAATATATCAAAACGTCGGTCTTAACGAGATCTACGAGACAACATTAAACACATTAACTTTTTTGTATGTCAAACCGTCTGGACACAAAGTCCAAAAAAGTTCAATTTTGGACAAGAATAATAAACACGTTCCGAAAACGCTTTTTGGGGAATTGCGCACAGACCGTAAACCCGGCCGAGCCAAGCCATATGTCAAACCGTGCGGAACGAAAAGCCACACGACCTGACATGAAATTCGTGTGTGTCCTCTGAACCGTGTCATCGCAAGTTTTTCACACTTTTAATGGTTTGGCCACGTTTTGTGTCATTTTGTGCGGAGAGGTCAGGCCTTCAGGCCTTTTTGTGCGTTTCACGGTCTTAGCGTGGCAGCCACAAATGCAAGACATGGCCTTTTTTGCCTTTTTTTCCTATTTCCTATGTTTTCCTGACAACTGTTGGTGGTAGCAACACATCCAATATGTCAGATCGTGTGTCTCGGCGAGGCCTTCGTTACTTTTTACACTTTGAACACGATTTGTGCGCAGGCCGTATGACATACCAAAACATATTGTTATACGTCATCTTGTTATTGTTGATATATGTTATTGTATGTTATCGCATACTGTAATGTGATTTTCCTGTTCTTTCAGTTTCACCTCAATAAAACGACATTTTTAGAACCATAGAACCACGTCTCGTTGATGGGGAAGGCATTTAATAGACTGACCAATTACGCTGCTTAGTGAGGAGGGCAGAACAGTATATTATCCCGTTCTGAACAAATACAGGGAGTTCAGAATTATTAGGCAAGTTGTATTTTTTATTTTGAGCTATTTTAGGGGGATATCTGTGTGTGCAGGTGACTATTACTGTGCATAATAATTAGGCAACTTAACAAAAAACAAATATGTACCCATTTCAATTATTTATTTTTACCAGTGAAACCAATATAATATTTCCACATTCACAAATATACATTTCTGACATTCAAAAACAAAACAAAAACAAATCAGCGACCAATATAGCCACCTTTCTTTGCAAGGACACTCAAAAGCCTGCCATCCATGGATTCTGTCAGTGTTTTGATCTGTTCACCATCAACATTGCGTGCAGCAGCAACCACAGCCTCCCAGACACTGTTCAGAGAGGTGTACTGTTTTCCCTCCTTGTAAATCTCACATTTGATGATGGACCACAGGTTCTCAATGGGGTTCAGATCAGGTGAACAAGGAGGCCATGTCATTAGTTTTTCTTCTTTTATACCCTTTCTTGCAAGCCACGCTGTGGAGTACTTGGACGCGTGTGATGGAGCATTGTCCTGCATGAAAATCATGTTTTTCTTGAAGGATGCAGACTTCTTCCTGTACCACTGCTTGGTGTCTTCCAAGCAGTGGTACAGGTGTCTTCCAGAAACTGGCAGTGGGACTGGGAGTTGAGCTTGACTCCATCCTCAACCCGAAAAGGCCCCACAAGCTCATCTTTGATGATACCAGCCCAAACCAGTACTCCACATCCACCTTGCTGGCGTCTGAGTCGGAATGGAGCTCTCTGCCCTTTACCAATCCAGCCACGGGCCCATCCATCTGGCCCATCAAGACTCACTCTCATTTCATCAGTCCATAAAACCTTAGAAAAATCAGTCTTGAGATATTTCTTGGCCCAGTCTTGACGTTTCAGCTTGTGTGTCTTGTTCAGTGGTGGTTGTCTTTCAGCCTTTCTTACCTTGGCCATGTCTCTGAGTATTGCACACCTTGTGCTTTTGGGTACTCCAGTGATGTTGCAGCTCTGAAATATGGCCAAACTGGTGGCAAGTGGCATCTTGGCAGCTGCACGCTTGACTTTTCTCAGTTCATGGGCAGTTATTTTGCGCCTTGGTTTTTCCACACGCTTCTTGCGACCCTGTTGACTATTTTGAATGAAACGCTTGATTGTTTGATGATCACGCTTCAGAAGCTTTGCAATTTTAAGAGTGCTGCATCCCTCCTCAAGATAGCTCACTATTTTTGACTTTTCAGAGCCTGTCAAGTCCTTCTTTTGACCCATTTTGCCAAAGGAAAGGAAGTTGCCTAATAATTATGCACACCTGATATAGGGTGTTGATGTCATTAGACCACACCCCTTCTCATTACAGAGATGCACATCACCTAATATGCTTAGTTGGTAGTAGGCTTTCGAGCCTATACAGCTTGGAGTAAGACAACATGCATGAAGAGGATGATGTGGACAAAATACTCATTTGCCTAATAATTCTGCACTCCCTGTAAACAGTAAATTCCCCTCCTCTTTAACAATTAAACACAATAACCAATCAGTGTGTAAGGACAATTTATTGCACAGTTTAAAATAAATCAAACACACACAAATAATTTATATTATGCCAAATAAAATTATGTTTTATAACACAGTGAAAGAAATGTAAAATAATGGTCAGATAGGGAAGTGTTTAAAGACACTCAGATTATTGGATATTTAAATGAAACATGTAATATAATATATATACAAACCCACTTTTCATGTTATTGACCAGACACATTTCCTACTTTAAAAATAATGTTGAGAATAAGAACCATTTTTTTTTTTAATCTGAGGTTATAACAGTTGTGAAGTGCTCCAAACAATGTGTGAGGCTTCCAGCTTTGCTATGTAGAAAGCAGTTTTAGCAGCGGTGAGGTTAGTGGAGAATTTGCATAGAAGATTTTGATTCTGATAAAAGAGTCGGGGTCAAGCTGTAGTTTCTTATATTTTCTCTTAGTTTCACAACGCGTCAGATAACCAGTGGTGGAATGTAACAAAGTATTTGGACTTTGTTACTGTACTTAAGTACATTTTTACGTATCTGTACTTTACTTAAGTAAAAATAATTTTTTTTACTCCATTACATTTTGCGGCAATTAACATGGACATTCAACATGGACCCAGAGTCTTTGCTAGCATAATGTCCAGCTCAGTGTTGTGCCAGTTCAAAAGCTCAAAAAATGAAGTAGTTCACGTTCGTTCTTTATTTATTAATTTATTTTTTTTTTCATTTTTTAACATTTTCAATACAACGTCCTTCTATCCGAACCTCCTTCAGTCTTTTCCTTCTATCTGTCATACAACTGAACAATCACAGATATGTTACATTAAAACCAATTTTGAGGTTGAGAATAGATCTTACCACTTAAGCAACACATTGTGTTATGCTGACAGTGGAAAAAAACAAGGTGCAAGTATACTGTATATGGACATTTTATTCAGACAACATTAACACGAAATGTTCATGTTAAACTTACAGTGCTCAGAAAAGATCAGAAAGTAAACAATCAGTAACACCTGCTGTCTTTCAGTCCATTTTTTAACCTTATCCAACTAGTCAAAATGTAGACAAACTGCTTGTGCAGAGGCGTCCGGACTCGAAGCACCAGCCATGCTAGCCTGTAACCAGCAAACTTTAAAACGTGAGCGGCGTTCAGTCTCGCCAGAGTGAACGTCACTCACGTTCACGTTCATAATATTTAAACTGATTCGTTCAGTTCAGCGTTCACGAAAAATAGGAACATTGAATGCGTTCATGCACACAACTGGTCCAGCTTGGCTGGAAGTGGTGCTTTCCGCCTGAGGGTTCTTCAATAAAGCAGCAGAAACTTGACAACACCAAAGCCTCTCAGAAGACCATGGACCTAGCGGTGGTCAACTTTATTGTCAGGGGTTTGCACCCTTTTGCTGTAGTAGAACAGCCTGGGTTCGTTAATTTAATGCAGCATAATCACCCACAACATTGAGAGAGAGAATAGATAAGCACACAAAGCGAATGAAAGATGGAGTGAAGAATGCAATGCAGACTGCTAAATACATCGCCACAACTGCAGACTGTTGGACAGCTCATAGGCAAAGCTTCATTGGGGTTACTGCCCCCTGGATTGATTCAGATAACCTAGAAAGCTCTGGCTTGCAAAAGGCTGAAAAAGCACATACTTATGACATGCTAGCCAGTACTCTCAATGACATTCATACAGAATGTCATTTTCACAGCATGAAAAAATTGTTAGGACCACGACAGATAATGCCTCAAACTTTATCAATTCAAATTCAAATGCTTTTTGCGACTACTACAGACCACAGTATTGCAAATGTGGCAAGTATACAATGAACCAATATGCAAATATTACAAACATAACCAAATATTACACTTTTACGTCTTTAACATAAAATATGTGTAAATGGTAGGGTGAAGGTGTGCAAATGAGTTAGACAATGTTTAAAGAAAAGAGAAAAAGAGCCATAAAAAAAAAAAAGAGCAGTAAAGTAAAAAGCGCAGAGTGATTTTGTGCAAAGTGATTTGTGCAAAGTGATTTTGTGCAAAAGAGTCCGGAGTGATTGGAGGTGAAAGTGAAAGTGCTGGAGTTCTATGTACTGTTGTTGTTGACAGCTTGGACAGCCTGCGGGAAGAAGCTCCTCCTCATTCTCTCTGTGTTGGACTTCAGGGAGCAAAAGCGCTTCCCTGATCGCAGCAGAGAGAAGAGTCCATTGTTGGGGTGGCTGAGGTCCTTCACTATCTTCCTGGCCCTGGTACAGCACCATTTGCTGTAGATAGATTGAAGGTCAGGGAGCTTGGTACGGATGATTCGTTCGGCTGATCGTATCACCCTCTATAGGGCTCGCCTGTCCTTCATGGTGCTGTTCCCGAACCAGGTTGAGATATTTCCCGTCAGGATGCTCTCTATGGTGCAGGAGTAGAAGTTCCTGAGCACCTTGGAGGGCAGTCTGAAGTCTCTCAGGCGTCTGATGTGGTAGAGATGCTGCCGGGCCTTTTTCACCTGGGTGTTGATGTGACAGGACCATAACAGGTCCTGCGTGATGTTAACACCGAGGTAACGGAAGCTGTCCACTCTCTCCACTGGGCTCCTGTTGATAACAGGGGTCTGGTAGGTCCTCTCCTGCTTTGTACTGAAGTCCACTATTAACTCCTTTGTCTTGCTGACGCTCAGGTGGAGATTGTTCCTCTGGCACCAGTTCACCAGATTTCCAACCTCCTCCAGGTAGGCCGTCTCGTCGTTGTCAGAGATCAGGCCCACCACGACAGTGTCGTCAGCAAACTTGATGATGGTGGTGGAGCTAGTAGTGGCTGTACAGTCGTATGTGTACAGGGAGTACAGCAGGGGGCTCAAAACACAGCCCTGGGGGGCTCCAGTGCTGAGAGTGATGGGGGCTGAGACATGTCCACCCATCCTTACTGCCTGTGGTCTCCCGGTTAGGAAGTTGGAGATCCACTGGCAGAGAGATGAGCTGAGTTCCAGGTGCTCCAGCTTGGTGGTGAGTGTGGAAGGGATTATTGTGTTAAATGCTGAACTGTAGTCAATGAAAAGCATTTTAACATAATTTCCCTTCCGAGTGTCCAGGTGGGTGAGTGCTGTATGGAGGAGATGTGATATGGGGTCATCTCTGGATCGGTTGGGACGATACGCAAACTGTAGTGGGGTCGAGTGTATCTGGAATTGAAGAAATGATGAAATCTCTGACCAGCCATTCAAAGATCTTCATCACTGCTGAGGTGAGGGCTACAGGGCGGTAGTCGTTGAGGGAGGCAGGATGGGTTTTCTTGGGGAACGGAACAATGATGGACACCTTGAAGCATGTGGGGATCACCGACTGAGATAGAGAGAGGTTGAATATCTCTGTAAACACAGGTGCTAGCTGGTCCGCGCAGGCTCTGAGGATTCTCCCCGAGATGCCGTCTGGTCCAGCTGCCTTTCTGGTGTTCACTCTCTTGAAGGCTCTCCTCACGTCATGCTCGGTGATGACGAACGCGTTCTCGGTGCTGGCAGTGTCCTCCTGTCTGCAGCTGTTGGAGCCGCTAGCCGTGTTGGAGCCACTAGCCGTAGCATCGCTAGCGCCTTTAGCTGCAGCCTCGAAGCGCGCATAAAACGTATTTAGCTCGTCATTCAGAGACACGTCCACGTTCGTCGTACCGGATATTAAGGCCTTCAGAGTTTTTGCATGTGAAGATGAAGGAAGTTCAATTGAAGAAGAGAGGGAAAATGTAAATGACAGTGCGGAGGAAGATGATTCAGAAAAGGAGACAGAGGGTGTTGAATTTGAGGCTTTGATGGAGGAAGAAGATGAGTGCTCTGAATATCAACTCCCAAAACATCACCGTTGTGCCTGTCATCTTTTGAATTTGATCTCAACTGTGGATGCTAAAAAAGCTGAATCGAATGTTGTGTACAGGAAGATGTCTCGTGCAGCATTTGCCAAGTGCTCAGCTCTTTGGAATAAGACTGCCCGCTCATCTATCGCTGCGGAGGTTATTGAAAGGGAGTGCAAACTGCAACTCATCCGTCCAGTTGATACCAGATGGAACTCTCTCTTCCTTGCAGTTGAGCGGCTACTGAGGATATTTAGAGAAAGTGGAGAAGGAGCTGTCAGAGCAGTGACCATTGCACTTAAAGTCCCCATGTAAGTTTGACTTGGAGCAGATGCACAGTTATGATATGGTTGGCTATGGATTGTGTGCCATAATATTGTAGTTCACTAATCATTTACACCTCATTTAATTGAACTGCAGTAGTATATCCTATAATTATTTAGATAACTTAGAACACAATAAGCATATCAGTCATGTCTGTTTCATATCTATGCTGACAGGCCACAAATTCATATTTTAACAACTTTTTGCAGACACAATCTGAAATAATTAAAATAGTTTGTTGAATGATGTGTGTAATAACATTATGTATATCTACAGGGAGTGCAGAATTATTAGGCAAATGAGTATTTTGTCCACATCATCCTCTTCATGCATGTTGTCTTACTCCAAGCTGTATAGGCTTGAAAGCCTACTACCAATTAAGCGTATTTGGTGATGTGCATCTCTGTAATGAGAAGGGGTGTGGTCTAATGACATCAACACCCTATATCAGGTGTGCATAATTATTAGGCAACTTCCTTTCCTTTGGCAAAATGGGTCAAAAGAAGGACTTGACAGGCTCAGAAAAGTCAAAAATAGTGAGATATCTTGCAGAGGGATGCAGCACTCTTAAAATTGCAAAGCTTCTGAAGCGTGATCATCGAACAATCAAGCGTTTCATTCAAAATAGTCAACAGGGTTGCAAGAAGCGTGTGGAAAAACCAAGGCACAAAATAACTGCCTATGAACTGAGAAAAGTCAAGCGTGCAGCTGCCAAGATGCCAATTGCCACCAGTTTGGCCATATTTCAGAGCAGCAACATCACTGGAATGCCCAAAAGCACAAGGTGTGCAATACTCAGAGACATGGCCAAGGTAAGAAAGGCTGAAAAATGACCACCACTGAACAAGACACACAAGCTGAAACGTCAAGACTGGGCTCAACTCCCAGTCCTACTGCCAGTTTCTGGTACAGGAAGAAGTCTGCATCTTTCAAGAAAAACATGATTTTCATGCAGGACAATGCTCCATCACACGCGTCCAAGTACTCCACAGCGTGGCTGGCAAGAAAGGGTATAAAAGAAGAAAAACGAATGACATGGCCTCCTTGTTCACCTGATCTGAACCCCGTTGAGAACCTGTGGTCCATCATCAAATGTGAGATTTACAAGGAGGGAAAACAGTACACCTCTCTGAACAGTGTCTGGGAGGCTGTGGTTGCTGCTGCACGCAATGTTGATGGTGAACAGATCAAAACACTGACAGAATCCATGGATGGCAGGCTTTTGAGTGTCCTTGCAAAGAAAGGTGGCTATATTGGTCGCTGATTTGTTTTTGTTTTGTTTTTGAATGTCAGAAATGTATATTTGTGAATGTGGAAATATTATATTGGTTTAACTGGTAAAAATAAATAATTGAAATGGGTATATATTTGTTTTTTGTTAAGTTGCCTAATTATGCACAGTAATAGTCACCTGCACACACAGATATCCCCCTAAAATAGCTAAAAATAAAAACAAACTAAAAACTACTTCCAAAAACATTCAACTTTGATATTAATGAGTTTTTTGGGTTCATTGAGAACATGGTTGTTGTTCAATAATAAAATTATTCCTCAAAAATACAACTTGTCTAATAATTCTGCACTCCCTGTAGGTGTGTGACAAATTCCTTGTCACTTGTTGACATTCTGCATATTCCAATACTGTGTATTACAGGTTCAGCCCTGCAGAACTTGCTTTCTTGACAGAATATGCATCAACCATGAACCCAGTATCCAAGGCAGCCAACATGTTGCAGGCAGAGGTGGATGTCCACATGGGATGGCTGTTACCAACTATAACCGTCCTGACTGTGAAGCTGGACCGCCTCCAAAAGCCATCCAAGTTCTGCCAGCCACTGATCTCTGCCCTTCAAGAAGGAATACAGCGGCGTTTTCCTGACATGCTTACTGACCCTGAACTCATTGCTGCTGCAATTTTACTTCCGAAGTTTCGCACATCGTGGACAAGCAATTAGGATTTGCTAAGGTTGGGTAAGTAATTTAAATCATTTATTTCATTGGCAAGTGTTTAATTGATAAGGAAACTTTGCAAAGAACCTTTTCTGATCCTGCCAGTTAATCTAAAAAAATGTTGTTGCAACTAGGAGACCGTGGGAAATTCCAAAGTGATAATTATGGTTTTTACAAGGTTAAAGAGAAATACAGTTCTCTTCATATAAGCTTAATGGTTCCTGTATTCTGTGTTTGGGCATGGACTACATCAAGAGTCACTTGAAGGAGTACCAAGCCTCATCACCAGATAGCCATTCTGGCTCAGACGAGGAGGACTTCTTTGGCCAAATGAAGGGAAACACAAGACAGCAGGATGCCTACCTGGCCAACTCGGCTGCCTCCACAGATACTCTAAAGTCGGTGCCCACAGTTTTCAATTTGTCCCTCAAGCTCAACACACCGTTGCCTGCATCTGCAGCATGTGAAAGACTGTTTAGTACAGCGGGGCACATCTTTTCTGCGAAAAGGCTAGGGTCAAAAAACTCTTGTTGAAATTGAACAAAAAGCACTGGTAATGCTGTGCTTATAAGGGCACCAAATGGCACTTATACTCTCATGTTCATGAGAGAGCCACTTTCACCCTCTGACCTTTGCCTGGCCAGTGGTAAACTTTTCATTTGATGGTCCTTCATTTTAAGTTTCTTATTCTAAGATCTGCCTTTTGTATTTGTATTGTAAGTGTTGAGTTACACAATATAGTTTTTTTCTGCAATCAATAGATAATTGACAAGATTTACAATTACGTCTGTTTTTCATATAGACTTGTCTTTTGTTAAAGAAAAAACTCTTAACAAAAAGTATTGATAATGCTAGGTTGATCAGGGGTCTGAATAGCATTTATACTGGCATATTCCTAAGAGAGCCACACCCCAGCCAACAGTCAAATTTTAATTTCAAGGTCCTTTTTGTTGTTTCTCATTCTAACATCTGCCTTTTGTATTGACTAAGTGTTGTGTTATCCATTATTAGGCCAATGTTTTTTGCTTTTCTGCAATCATTGGAACATAAACTTTGTATTTACTAGTTTTACAGTTGCGCTACATTTGTTTTTCATGCAAGCCAGGATAAAGGACTTTGGAAAGCAACTCTTGTTGAACAGAATGTGCTGGTGATACGAAGCTGGTGATACGTACTGCCATATTCTTGAGAGCGCCACCCCACAACTGCTGTTTGGTTACTGTTGTGTTTCCCTTTTACTGCTCTTAACAGAAGTGTTGAATAGATTTGCAAGTACATAAATGATTTAAAGATATATCATGTCCTGATTGGTTAATCTTAATGGTATATTAGTGGGTAATACCTAGTAGATAACTTGTCATCCACATAATTCTAAGGTACACACAGTATTGCAGAGTGCACGCACAATAAGCACACTAAACTTTCCAATACACATATACTGTAAAATTGCTTGTAATTATTACGAGCAATGACATCAGTACAGGCATAAATCAGTATATGTACTATGCTTTTACAAAATGGCACACCCCAGATGTTGAGACAAACCATTGTGTGAATACTTTTACTTAAAAAAATACTTTAAAGTAAATTTAAAAGTAAGTACTTAATACTTTTACTTAAGTAAGATTGTTGATGTAGCACTTCTACTTTTCATTTCACTACTTTATCGCTGTCTGTCTCATTGTTGTCTACATGTTTTGTTTGTTTGCACTTTATGTCAGTTTGTAACGTTGTTTCAATGTTACATGTAACACCAGGTTCTGGAGAAACCTTGTACAGTCTGACACGTATATAGCTGAAATGACAAAGCTCAACTTCAGATTGTGTTGGTCCACTTCCATGAAGACTCGGGGTGATCGGGGCTCTTCTCTCAGGCAAGGTTTGTGGGTGCATATGTGGTGGGTTCGAAGTTGAATGAGACCGAACAGGAAACAGAAAACTCGAGCGTGCCATATCAACATGCTGAAAAGCTACGTTGAGCGAGAGAACATAGTGGTACAGGACGAAGCTGCAGAATAGTGAAATTCTGCACGATTTAGAAGCTCATCTGTCCCACAGACCGCAGGCAGGTTATTGGGTTAATTCAGCCACATGCCGCTTTGCTCTCTGACACATCTGGAGGTACGTCTACTTGTTGGAGAAGTCCATGCCTACTGGTCCATAAGCCTGATGGGACATTTCGGTTCGGTACTGATAACTGAAAGGTTGATGCGATCACTAAACCAGATTCATTTCCATTTCCTCGAATGGAAGACTGCGTAGACAAGGTTGGTGCAGCCCGAGTTGTCATGAAATGAGACCTTCTGCAGGTTACTGGCAGGTTCTGTTGACTCCTCGTGCTGCTGAGATCTCTGCCTTTGTTACACCTGATAACTGTCTGCAGTGCTCGGTGATGCCATTTGGGTTACGTAATGCGCCTGCTACCTTCTAGTGCTTCATATGTCACTGGAGTCCCTTTCTGTGAAGGTTATTCAGATTATAATATAATCTATTCATCCACCTGGACCAGCACATTGAGAAATGTTTGTCTTTTTTGGAGAAGGCTGTATTCTATCTGGGTTTTTTATCAGAACATCTCAGATGTGTTCTGCCGTTAACCAAGCTGCTTCTTGGCAGTGCAACCTTGGTTTGGTCTCAGGACTGGAAGGAAGAGAAGGGAGGAAATACACGAGACAGACGCCCTGTTCACAGTAGCAGTCTACCCTGCACTTCTTCTTGGCCACACTGCTTTGTCTTTGTGTCAAGGATTAATTTTACATCTTTCTGTTTATTAAAAGTTGGTAAAAATGTTTGTAGCGTTTTCCTCCCTGTTTCCTGGACCAGGACTCTCCTGATCAAGAAGAATTAATTATATTGTCTTCGTATTTTGTAGCAGTCAGTCAATATTGAGAAGGCCAGAACTGATGGTCAAATGATGATTTATTGAAGCCGTCCGTGTCATCAACCAACGTAAGAGCTAAGCAAGAGCAGATACCAATAATTACGATCACATCCCCAGTCATGCACAGCACCTTACGTTAGTATATTTCTTTCCCTTAGCATAACAAATCACGTCTTTTCTCACAAACATTACAAGATGCTCAAATATACTTTAGTCATCGTTACAAACCTTGTTCCCTTATCAACTAATGCTAGATTTGTTGCTTTTAACTTTTTCGGTTGTCCTTTTCTCTGCGTTCCCACTGAGCCTTTCCTGCTTTACTTCGCGTCTTCTGTCTTACCTCAAGCTCAGTTCCGTTACCGTACTTCCGCTCACAAAGGGGTTATCAAAATAAGAGCGGGTAACATTACATTAATGTAAATCTTACGTTTTTTGGTCTTTACACTCCCATCAAATTATTTTCTGTTGAACATATGAAACACAAATAATTTATAAAAAAAAACTGTCACAAAAAGAATAACATAGTAAACATCTTAACACTGTAACTTGAGAAATGTCCATACACTCAATCATCAGGAATATACATTCCACTATCTTCCAGCAGCAGAACTAACTTATGAACTGGACGTTCTACCACTGACATTTTATTCACACGCTGACCTCCTTTGGTAAGATTTCTGTCAGCAAAAGCTATTTTAACCTTTCTGACAAGTCCATCTGTATCTTCTACAGTGTCCAAGATTCAGCCAAGCTTCCATTGGGATCGAGGTCGCATGTCATCTTTGTCCATTACTATGTCACCTATTTGCATGTTCCTTTTAGGCGTGTTCCATTTTTGTCTGGTAATAATGTTTTGAAGGTACTCCTGTCTCCATCTGCTCCAGAACTGCTCGAGTAAGTACTGTATTTGACGCCATCGTTTGCGTGCATACAACTCCGGGGGGGGGGGGGGGGGGGGGGGGGGGTGGGGGGGGGGGGCAGAGCCGTTAAGGTTTTCATTGTGACAAGGTGGTTTGGAGTAAGTGGCTCCAAACTTTGTGGATCATTGAGATTGTCTGTTGTTAGGGGGCGGCTGTTTACTATTGCAGCTGCTTCATAGAAGAAGGTTCTGAGGGAAGAATCAGTGAGCCGACCGGGTGTGAGAGCCAATGTTGCATTAAGAACATTTCTTACAGTTCGTATTTGTCGTTCCCATACTCCACCTGCGTGACTAGCATGAGGTGTGTTTAGAATGAATTCACATTGTTTTTCTGCAAGGAAGGTTGTCAGTCTGTCAGCGTCCATTCCACTTTGTGCTGTGTTCAGCTCATTTTTGGCACCTATGAAGTTGGTACCCTGATCACATTTTATTTGTCTGACTGAGCCTCTTATGGCAATAAAACATCTGAGTCCATTTATAAAAGTATCTGTTGACAGATCCTCTAATATTTCAACATGGACTGCACGTGAATAGAAGCATGTGAAAAGGAGGCAAAACACACACTGGCGAATATAGGATGCAACCTTTTGGCTTAACCTTGGAATCCAATACCCACTGGATCGTATCTCATTCATCGTGAAGCCTTTTCCTTGATTACTGACCCTTTCGTGGCATTGGGCAATTATCAGTTTTGCGATGTGATGTTCTCTGGGAATGATGGTTGGATGTTTGAATGAATTTGGGAGAGATGAATGTCGTAGTCTTCCTCCCACCTTAAGCACATTATCTTTGTCCAAGAAAACATCCAAGTTGTGCATTTTGTTGTTCTTTGATAGTTGTTTGCCTTTGTTTAGTGTATCTATTTCATTTTGATATGCTTGTCTTTGTAAGTCCTTGATAATGACAGTTTCTGCATTTTGTCTTTCTGTCACAGTGGTGATCGTGTTTGATTTGTCTTTAAGCAGGTATCGTCTGAGACGTGCTACTGCACTGACTGCGCGGGACCAGGATGAGAACTTTCTGAGGCGGTCACTAAGGCTTGCATGTTCAGCAGTTTGTGTACTTAGTGTCTGCACCTTTTTCACCTTTGGTGGGTGTTGTATTTCTCTTTCCCATAGGAATTTAGGGCCAGTAAGCCAATTGGATGAGAGTAGTTCGTTTACTGACATGCCCCTGGAAGCCATGACTGCTGGGTTTTCGGCAGTAGGCACATGAAACCATTGTTGTGGTGTGGTATTGTTGCGGATTTTCTGCACTCTATTCGTGACAAAGGTGTGAAAACGCCTTGCCTCATTATTTAGGTATCCTACAGTCACTTTAGAGTCAGTCCAAAAGAACTCTTCGACATTGTCATAAAGTAGTTCCTCTCTCAGCATGTTGCTCACGGTGACTGACACTGTGGCTGCGGTTAGTTCCAGCCTTGGGATTGTGGTGATTTTTGTGGGTGAGACACGTGCTTTGTCCATAATGAAGGCACAATGAACTTCCTTGTCTTTGTTTAAGAGTCTGAGATAAGAACATTGTCCATATCCTGTGGTGCTTGCGTCAGAAAAGTGATGTAATTCTCTTTTCACCACATCTCCAAAATCTGCAGGAACATAACATCTGCTTATTTGTAATTTTCTCAAATTGTGAAGATCTCCCTTCCAGCGCTCCCACCGTGGCCTGAGATGCTCTGGTATCAGGTCGTCCCAATTCGTTCCTTGGCGGCACATTTCTTGGAGGATTCCTTTGCCATTGAGCACGTAAGGAGCTATGAATCCAAGGGGGTCATATATTGCCGCAACTGTGGATAGGATGCCTCGCCGGGTTGGTGGTTGGTCTTTTAGTGTGATGTTGAACGTGAAGCAATCTTGCTCCATGTTCCAGTAAATGCCAAGTGCTCTTTCAGTCTGTGCTTCATTAAATGTCAAGTCCTTTGTTTTTGTATCTGTGGCATGCTCTGAGGTCGGAATACTATTCAGAACGTTGATGTTGTTGGACACAAACTTGTGTAACCTTAATCCACCCTTTGCGCACAATTCACGTGCTTCTTTTGCCAGTTGTATAGCATCCTTGTCTGTCTCTGCGCTGGTGACGCCGTCATCTACGTAGAAGTCTCTTGTTATGAACCGTGAGCCCGCAGGATATGCAAGACTGTTCTCTTTGGCTAAATGTTTCAGTCCATAGTTCGCACAACCAGGTGACGAAACAGCGCCAAAGAGATGAACTGTCATTCTGTATGCTTGCGGTTGGCTGTTTATGTCACCATCTTTCCACCATAAGAAGCGCAAGTAATTGCGATCGCTTTCTTTGACCTGAAACTGGTGGAACATTTTCTCGATGTCACACATCAGCGCTATTTGGTGCTGTCTGAAGCGCACAAGAACACCCATAAGACTGTTGATCATGTGGGGGCCAATCAGTAAATGTTCATTAAGACAGGTACCTTTGTGTTTGGCGGAACAGTCGAAGACCACACGTAACCTGTCAGGTTTCTTTGGATGATAGATGCCATGGTGTAGTATGTACCATGTCTTGCCAGGGAGTCCGATATCATCAGTCTCTTCTGCATCACCTCTTTCAATGATGTCATTCATGTATTTCCTGTAATCCTCCTTGTATTTTTCGTCTTTCATGAGTTTGCGTTTGAGCTGGTTTAGTCTGTTTTCAGCAAGTTGTCTGTTCTCTGGCATTTGTGGCTTTTCTCTAAATGGCAATGGCATCTCCAAATGTCCCGTTTCCGTCTGTGTTATGCCTTGCTCAAGCTTCTGGAGGAATATTAAATCATTTACATTTACATTTATGGCATTTATCAGACGCCCTTATCCAGAGCGACTTACAATCAGTATTTACAGGGACAGTCTCCCTGGAGCAACTTAGGGTTAAGTGTCTTGCTCAGGGACACAATGGTAGTAAGTGGGATTTGAACCCGGGTCTTCTGGTTCATAGGCGAGTGTGAGTAGTGATTAAAATATACTTTATGTCAAAAATGATTGATGACATATCTGTATGAGGAAAAAGCGCGTTATTTATGACCATCTACCCTTCTACCTTCTCCCCTTCTCCCTTCTCCACTGGACACTGGACACTGTGCGCGTAATTTATGGCCTCCTAGCCTTTTTACCCCTTCTGCCTTCTCCATCGGACCCCTTGCGCGTAATTTATGACCTCCTTCCCTTCTCCCTGACCCTACTCTAACCCAACCCATACATATGGCTAATGTGTTGTGTGTGTGTGTGTGTTTACCACGGTTGCATAGGGTAATAAAAGAGGCGTAGGATGTCTCTGAACAGAGTACAACATATTCTGTTACAATGGGGAGCCCACTTGGTGCAGCTATGAAGAGACGTATTACGCCTACGCCTGTTACAAACAGGATAGTTTGTGATACACCATTTGCGCCAAAAAGGAGAAGGCCACGATCCTTGGTGAGTTTTCTTCAGAACCCTGGTGGCTGTGAAGAATACGAATGGATGTTATCCGATGGACGTGTCGGCGGTTATATTTTTGACAAGAAGGAGCGTCATGTGAGACTGTACTCGGTGGACACGGACCAGGAGTTTACACCGGACGACCAATTGTGTGTGTCGTTTTATGCTGAAGACTGGTGTTTGTTCAAGAATAACGGGTGGAAAAAGATTGAAGATGTAAATACGGGGCCTTTCTACATATCGTGGACCGGTGCTACGGATCAAAATCACTACTACATGTGTGGTGGATGTCAAGAGCAGAAATCAGAGTCTTACATTTACGTGTGTAGTGGTAAGAATGTCAGTCGTGTGGTGCCAGACGGTGAACGCCGTGTGTATGGATCGCCAAAGGATGTGAAAGTGATGTACCCGTGGTGTGATGTGGCCATACTCCACAACGTCTTCAAGAAGATTGACAGATTGTTTAAATGGAGCGATATTTTGGCTGGATACAACGAAATCAGGGTGTGTCTTTTTCATGGGGAGGCGGAGTGTGACAATGCCACGTCACACCCTGAACCATCCCCCACACCGGCTAGCCATTAAAAAGCAGAACAGGACCCCAGACCCCTAACACAATCTGGGTGATCACAGGTTCTGTTAAGTCATGGCTGTTAGACTGAATGGTGCTGCTGATGCTGTTGAAGACTGTTGTTGGATCGACAAACTGGGTGACAGTCTGGGGTTGCAGAATTTGACATACATGCCTGGGCCATTGGTAGACATCCCGTCGTCGCAAACCTCTGATGAGAAGCCACCACCGGCTGCGACACATGTGGGCGATGTCTCAAACCCGTGGGATGGCGACGAATTGACTTGTTCCACACTAAAAGCTTTTAAAACCATAAAGTTTTGCGTGTGCAGAATCCTTCAAAACATTATCGGACGACTGCTGCGGGAAACCTGTTATGGATGCATGGTGGACCATCCGAGTCAGACCCAACACCCGTGTCTCTATGAGCCGGAGGGATATTTCTACATTACCAACATGGACAAGATAAAGCAGAGACTTTTCCAGCCTGAGACACACCACCTCATCACAAACGTTCTAACAGCGAGCGGCCTCTATGTACATCCTCAGAAAATCAACGGTGCTGTGGGGGCGCTGGCCTACGAATTAGAAGATGAACCTTTCTTTTTCCAGAGGCTGGATCAGATGACTGAGAGGCTTGCTGACTCACAAAGTGCTGATGTAATTTATGAAGCGCTAAAGAGCTGGGGTGAGAAGACTGTTCTGTAAACATGGGTTTCAGTCTGTCAAAAGATTTTGTTAAATCTGAAAATGTCATGATGAATGTTTATACCTTATTGAGAGAGATTTAGACATATGTGTGAAATTTTTACAATACCTCGACAACGCATAATTTGAAAATAAATAATGTGTGACCAAAATAGAATGTGTCATTATTTCACGAAGCAACCCATCATGACTGACCTTTTAAAAAAATACTACTATACGCCAGACAGCGAGGGCTCCTTCGGTGGTAAAACAAGGTTAAAAGATGCCGTGTTTAAAAATACAGGGGTCAGGTTGTCTAATAAGACGGTTTCTGACTGGTTATCAGGGGAGGATGCATACACGTTACACAAACCAGCGCGTTTAAAATACAAGCGGAATAGAGTCGTGGTGTATGGTATAGACAAACAATTCCAAGCAGATCTTGTTGACATGTCTATGTATTCAAAGGAAAACGATGGTTATAAATTCATGTTAACGTGTATAGATGTTTTTAGTAAACATGCGTGGGCTCGTATTTTAAAAAACAAGACCGGAGCTGAGGTGACTAGAGCATTTGAAACTATTCTAAAGGAAGGACGAGTACCTCAAAAATTACAGACCGATCGAGGAAAGGAGTTTTTCAACAAAGGATTTCAAAATCTAATGAGAAAACACAGCATCACCCATTTTGCCACAGGTAGCGAATTAAAGGCAAGCGTTATCGAACGTTTTAACAGGACTATTAAGGGTAGAATGTGGCGATATCTGACATCGGTCAATTCTAAAAGGTATATAGACGTACTTCCTGATTTAATAAAATCATACAATGCATGCTACCATCGTAGCATTAAAATGAAACCTGCACAGGTCTGCTCTACAAATGAAGCACGAGTGTTTCAGTCATTGTACGGTGTGAACGATGCGAAGCAGAAAAATGTTACGTTCAATTACAAAACAGGCGACGTTGTAAGAATTTCTAAAGCAAGAGGTGCATTCACAAAAGGATATGAACAAAACTTCACAGATGAATTCTTTACTATATCAGCATGTATCCCGCGTAATCCACCGGTCTACAAATTGGTAGATTATGACGGCGATATAATAGACGGTACCTTTTATGAAGAAGAATTGCAAAAGATCAAACTAATCAGTAATAAACCGTTTAAAGTTGAGAAAATTTTGGAAAGGAAGAACATGGGGAAAAGACGCATGGTCTTTGTGAAGTGGTTGGGGTGGCCTGAAAAATTTAACTCTTGGGTTGATGAAAAAGACGTAGTAGATGTTTAAATAGTTTGTTCCAGAATCAGTCTTTCATTCACGATAAAACAACGCCATGGGGGACGAAGGCTTTTATGTAACCCTGCCGTGTAATGCCTCACAGAGCGTATATCCTGATAATACCATATCAAAGTATAGGACCAAACTCGCGAAACCTATTATTTTAAAGGGCGATTGGGAAGTAGCGCTGATTGAATTCCAGTACCCGCGATCATGGCCGACTTTTGGAGAGGATGACAAAATCATCTTTTTGACTAATAATATAACAGGGGAGAGATTGGATGTTACAATACGCGTAGGTTATTACACAAGCATTACAGACATAGTCAAAGAGATAAGCGGCTATACCAGGGTACACGGCGTTACATTTGGTTATGATGACCTTATTAATAAGGTTTATGTCTATTCGAACAAACCTGTCACCATAGCGATATCAGGCAAGCTTAGGATTATTTTAGGATTTAAGAATAACGAATTTTTTGACGCAAGCATTACTGTGGATCCGTTGAGTCGAGCATATGCATCATATCCGGCCGACCTGTATGGTGGCGAATATAGCCTTTTTGTCTATACAGACTTTATAGAATATCAGGCGGTGGGTGACTATTTTGTACCCCTTCTACGATGTGTACATATAACCGGGAAAAACAAAGAGTTTGTCACAGTCAAGTATGACAGAGCGCACTACGTACGTGTTTCGAAATCACACATCAGCGATATAGCTGTAGAAGTGAAATCAGATCAGAATTGTGTCATACCATTTAAGTACGGCAAGGTGGTTACAAAACTACACTTCAGACCCACGAAGCAATCTCAAAGAATTTGAGAAACTATGAAGGCTTTTAATCCGTACACGATAGACCCTCATCGTTATGTGACGTATTATCAAAACCAAGCTGGGGGTGGGATTCCAGGTTTTTATGGCGCCCCTTCCATGTACGGCGCAGGGCTTGGAGGTATTTTCCGAGGTCTTTTCCGAATGGCACTACCGCTATTGAAAAAAGGTTTCGCTATAGCAAAACCCCATCTAAAATCGGCGGCAAAGAACATTGTTACCGATGTAGTAACGAATGTCATGAGACCTAGACAAAATGATGTTGGACAAGATGGTTCAGGTATGATGGTAATGAACAGGCGATATGAACACAAACCACCGGGTGTAAAACGAATCACACATGGCAAGAAAAGCAAAGTAAAGAAGAAACAAAACTCAGTGTCTAAAAGAAACTCGAGGGGTAAACAACGCATGCATGAGTATCGGACTAAAAGAAATTTAAAAAACATCTTTTAGTCATGGCGTTAATACACGGGATGTCCGATGAATGCGTAAAGTCAGAGTTGGATTTGTTTACAGTCCCCATGACGCAGTTGTCTATAGAAAAAAGTACATACATCGAAGTGCCGCCTATCTCGGCACTGACTGACTAGGCACCCCTGGAGTTTTTCATAGCTGGAAACGGTGAAGACTATATTGATTTAAACAATACACTTTTATACACAAGACTCAAGATCACTAAACCGGATGGTTCCGATATAGATGAGGGTGCACCAGTCGGCTTGGTTAATTACCCCGGAGCTACAATATTTTCACAGGTCGACGTATCCCTGGGGGATCGGCTGATCTCACAGAGTTCAAATACTTACCCGTACAGAAGTATTCTTGAATGTTTGATAAATTATGACCGTCATGCGTTAGAAACGCTTTTCTCAGCGGGCCTATTTTACAAGGATACTGCGGGTCATATGGATACTGCGGATCCGGCTGGAGCAAACCGGGGGTTGAACAAGAGGGCCGCATTCACTAATGCTAGTAGCGTTGTTGAATTATTATCTCCCATACACAGCGATATCTTTTTTCAAGAAAAACTCATGTTGAACGGCGTTGATATAAAAATTCGATTAACACGTGCTAAAGATGAATTTTGCTTAATGCGCAGTGACAATTTGGGTTATAAAATAAACATACTGGCAGCGTCCATGTTTGTTAAAAAGGTTTCAGTGTCACCAGCTGTCAGGTTGGGACACGCGCAGGCATTACTCACAGCAACAGCTAAATATCCAATCGACAGGGTATACTTAAAAAATTTCTCAGTGCCCTCCGGAACACGCGTCGCTAATCAGGAAAACCTGTTTTTGGGGACACTACCAAAAGCCATTGTGATTGGGATGGTTGATAATGATGCATTTTCAGGATCTTATGCTAAAAACCCTTTTGCATTCAAACATTATGATTTAGAATTCCTAGCAGTGTATGTGGACGGACAGCAATTCCCTGCCAAGCCGTTTCAACCACAGTACATAGAAGGTTCTGCTATAAGAGAGTTTTATCAGTTGGCGTTATCAACCGGCAGACATCTAAAAAATCGGGCATTGTCTATCGACAGAGAGGATTTCTTGAACGGTTACACACTCTACGCTTTTAACCTCACGCCGGACGAAGAATGCAGCCAACACATGTCGTTAATTAGATCAGGGAACATCAGATTGGAAATGCGTTTTAGACAACCGCTTCGAAACACTATCAATTTAATAGTTTACGCTATATTTGATAGCATGATTGAAGTGTCCAATCGCAGGCAGATTCTTGTGGACCACTACTGAATTAATGAACACCGTACAACTATTAAATATTATGGACAAAATCTCCACAAACACGTGTTTTTTAGGCGTACTGCCGTCCGACCAATTACCCAAAAGACCTGTGGCAACATTACCAGCATCTGTGATAATTAACACACACAGTTCGGACCAACCGGGTGAACACTGGTTAGCTGTGTACATAACTGAAGACCGCGTCGGTTGTTTTTTTGACAGTTTTGGAAACAGGCCAGACAGCAAGATGTTTCCGACAACCGTTTATAAATTTCTAAAAACTACATGTTACAATGTACAATTTTCAAATAAACAGGTTCAGGATTTATCATCGGTTACGTGCGGCGAACACTGTGTATTCTTTCTCTACCACATATCAAAGGGTTTGAGCTATGAAGATGTTTTATCTAAATATTCCAACGACTTGACTAAAAATGATAAAAAGGTCTCGCTATTTGTGAAAAAACTACACCCGCATGTCTATAATTGTGATATGTTTAAAAACTCTCAATGTATACAATCTGGTGAGGTGTTTATGAAAAAATCTTATTCTAAATAAATGAGTCGAAAAACAAATATATGTATCATCAAGTTTGTTTATTGTCATCACATGTTCAAACACGTTTTAAACAAGACTGTATACACTTTTTAAAAATGTAACCATGCGCTTGTATCTAAACGTGGCGATGAAAACACGGGTGGTTCTGAATCACCATCATCATCACGGGTGGTAAAAGTCTTGTTAATGTTTTTAAATGAATTGACCTCATCTTTAACACGTCTGTTTGGAACCGTAGAAAGAGGTATGTTCAACATTGCTATAGCACTCAGGAATTCACGCCACCCCTTGGGTCTCCTATGAGGATTCATAGATTGAGGCGTGGTAACGTTCTTAACCAAATCGAAAATGTGAGATCCTGGAATGATCGTACCGTTGAAAACAAATTCGCCATCTCTACCCCATGCAGCAACCCCCTGTGATTTCATCATTTTTTCTAATATATACCGGACATTCCTTTTACTTCTCTGCGGTACATTTTGTAAAACCTCTTTAACCGTAGCGTCGTCATCAACGGTCGCTGCTTCTGTGGGTGATGTCTGTACATTTTCAGATGCCTGTGGTAGGTTAAGCGTTATCGATTTAGTCTCATGATCACCCTGCTTAACCACCGATATATACCTCTGCAAGAGTGTCGAGTATAATTTGGCTTTTTCATAATCCCCCAAATCAGTTCTGTCCAAAACACTTTTTATCGATGCATCCAAATCATTTTCCGCGCGTTGTCTCAGAGGTATAGGTGCACCATCGTTTTTTAACCTGTCCAGCTGTCGCTGGGGTACCAAATACATCCTTTCAGCGTGTTCCATTAGCCCCCCTGTCTTGACGCTATTAGACTACTTATAAAGGGAACTGCGATGCTTAACAGAGGTAAAAGGAACCCGCCCTCTTGATTGATCACATATTTCTTTCTTAACACACCAATTTTTTTATCGGCTATGAATTTTATAGCTTTTTTCTTTTTTTCCAACTTTTTATATTGTGACTTTGTCAATGGTATTGTACCGCTGAGCACATTCAAAGCCACTTCGCATAAGGTTAGAATCAACTCATTCGAAGATTCTTGTAAAATGAGACGTCTCTGTATCGGCTTAGCCTTAAGTAAGAGTTTTAGAAGCGGCAGATTTCTATAAAGACGATTAGACATGTCAGCGTCTAAACTCTTTTTTTCTGAACATAGACCACCAGATACTCTGAAAGCAGATCCGTTCTGAGACGAAGTGTGTCAGGTGTTCTAGATTTATAATCAATCATGAGGTAGCCAAAGGGTTTTTCAGTAGCGTTTTTAAAACATTCAAGGAAGAATTTGGTATTACCAGGATACATCTGTCTCGCTAATACAGCAATCTGTGTATTGTCTCTTGGGTTTTTGAAAAGTATTAGGTAATTTGTGTTTAAACTGATTGTTCTGCTGGATTTCCCCTGAAAAAACAAATTCTGAACCATGTAGATAGCGCTGAGATTTCTATGATGCACGTATTGTGTAAACACTTTTTCAACCTGCTTATTGCCACTCGCAACATCCATTAAGTCATCGATAATTAATAGCGATGGTTTGGTCGGCGGCAAGAGTTGGTCGTCCGATAGTGTGTCAGGAATACCTTGTATAAAATTAATATTCCTAATTTTTAACAACTCGTCATAAAGAGGTTGCCAGCAGTCGTAAATGTAGACAATGTTTTCAATCGTTGTAGATATTAAGCGGTCGGCATCGGCTATTAACGCTTTCACAAAAAACGTTTTTCCAGAGTTTGACGGTCCGCTTACTATACACGAGAACGGATGTTGCAATCTGAGATCGAATCCTGAGATGATACACATAAATTTTTATTGTAGAAAATAACACACATGCATATAATAGCATAAAAATACAAATATAAATATACAAATGTCACAGACATATTGAAAAATCACACATATGCAAATAATGCAAACATCCATATATACAATATGTTACAAACATGTTGAAAATCACACAGATACAAATAATAGAAAACTGTACATATATACAGATGTTACAGACATAATGATAAAAAAAAAAAAAAAATGTTTTATTTACATATTTACCTGTGACATCTCTCAAAGTCATCTTGTGTCAATACCCATAGGGGAGCGTCGTAAAGTCTGGGAGCAGGACTCGTTTGTTGTACACAACTTTGAACCTTTTGACATCTGATTTGTTATGTAATGTGAGGTGTCTTTTATTCCTGGTAATTGTGTTTGTGCGTGTTAAAACATGTTGCGACCGGTCTCTATCTATTACATAGCTGTTAACCAAATCAACCAGAGAGCGTAGATTTACAGCTTTTGAATTTTCAGCATTGAGAGTGATACCCTTGGCCTTCATGGATGTCTCACCGTTAGCGGTGATGTAACCATATGTTTTCGGACCGCCTGAACAAAATTCTGTAATGTAATCCCCGGGGCCTACCTCGTCAGTAAGATCGCCCAGATATGGACCTAGGGGTGGCTCCCAGTCACCATCTTTTGAGACAAAGATTAGACTGTCTGTGTCGCTGTACAGCAGCCGATCACCCAATTTCTCCATCATTGAATATAATTCTAGGCGTGCATGAGCAGTTGTAAACGCTCCAAGAAACACATTAATGTCACGCATTTGAGCGCCATAACCGTCTGCATAACGGCACTGAACCAATGCCACTTCGTCCGAGACAAATGCAAAATGTGTGATTTCACGACCGCCCCCAAAAATGTATCGCGAAAAGTCGTCAGGATCTTTCAACAACTCTGTGTATGGAAGGTTTTCCCGCATTGAAAATCGGCCCCAAAGTGAATTCAATAGGAGTTTGTTAATATTTCTCCTTGCAGGGTTTGAACAGATTTTTTCAGGATTCAGACGGATACCCTGTTTTTGAAAATAATCTTCAATGTAGGCATGCTTTTCAGCATCCGTCACAACCCCCGGCGGGTACCCACTGGCTTCCTGTTTGTATTGTAGAAACGTTTTCACATAATCTGCAAACAACGTTTCTGATCTTTGTTCAAAATGCCACACTTCATGAATCTCAGCCAAAACATAGCCCATCTGTACAGCTTTCAACAATTCAATGCTAACCCAACAACCCGAAAGAGATCTCTCACCGTCAGTATGAGTACATGGTGACGCTTGATTCTCAAGATGACAACATGTTCTACAAAGCGGGAACATTAGTTTGCCGCCGCATCGGCATGGCAACACAGGGTGTAAGAGACCACGTGGCGGGTACACCGTTGCTTTAACCAACCCATAGTAATTTTCGAGACTATCAAAGTCTTTCAAAATGATCTGTGGGTGGCCGATCGGATATTCCTTTGATGATTGACAAAACGGGTAGAGACTGGTGAAATCAAAGTAACGAATTTTTTCACCGTCCGATGTTTTGTGATAGAGTTTGTACGCATTCGTTCGACCGCCAAAGAGGCTGTCTCTCGGCTTTAGACGACTGGGGTGTGTATATGTTGACATGAACTCTATGACTGATGGATCGACCTGTTTTAAACGACGCCACTGGCACTCCCACATAACTTCGACTTTTAAGCCGTACACCTTGGTGAGGGTTTCAATCTTATCATCAAAATGCCTTCTTAAAACACTGTACGGGAGCCTTGACAAAGGATGAGTCTGGGTGGGTGTGTATTTACAATCATGTCCGTGATGCATACACCCATTAAATTCTAAACCGTATTTACGACCATTTTTTTCATAATAGCCGTCAAGACAGTATTTCCCAACCACAACCTCACCCTCTGTCAGAGCGTGTTGGATGTACACATGCCTGGTTGTTTTGACATATTCCAGCCATTCGATGCTAATGTCTGAAAATGCCTTGTTTTGGCTTGTGTACGCGTTGTTATGTGTAAGAGCGAGTGTATCACGCGGTAGGTAGTGTGTTTTGTATACAGCCATGCAGCACGATGCCAACGTGGTTTGACCAAAAGGGTCTAGACCCGTGCATTCTATGAACTCGTCACGGTATTTCAGACACGCCTCTCTTAACAGCACGACGTCGTTTCGACCGTAGAAACGGAGTTCCTTCTGAAAATCAAAAACACCGCACGCTGATTCGTTGTACCAGTCATCAAATTCACGTCTGCCAGCATTGGACATGTTGTCATATCCATAAAAGGTCTTATCCGGGTATGGGCCTATGTAATGGCTGTTTGAGTGTGTGTTAAACTTGTGTGGGAAATAACCCTTTTCTGTGGTGGTGAGATTTAACGCAGCTGTTGTTTTTGCCAGACTCATCGGTAGAAAAGAATAGCTGTCGATAAAACGCTGTTTAAAACATGCATCAAACATGAATATCAGACGGCATCCAGTCATTGTCACATCTAGTTTGATCCCGTTTTTGGAGTAATATTCCAAAAGTATGAAATTATCAAACCCTGCAGCGTTGTGTGCTAAAAATGTGAAACCGTTGAACCTCGGTCGACGGAGCCAATTCACAAATTCACGCACACACCCGTCACCCTCAGCCGTGAACTCCACACCTGTAAATGTAATTGCGCAAACAAAATTTGCATGATGTTTGCCGTTCTCGAAACGTGTTTCAAAATCAAAAAAAATGTAGCGGTTGTTTGTCTCCTTCAATCTAATGGGTTGTATGAAGCATTCATGCTTAGCGTCTGGAATCAGTTCTTCACGACAATGAACACAGTGTGGTGTCGGACACGTGTGTGGTTTGGGTTTTTTAACACTAACGTGGTAACGCCTGTTACAATTCTTACAAAATTTTGTAAGATCACAATTTGACGCCACCACGCCAGGATCGCTCTTCATAGGACGCGGCTGTTTATGTTTGTCAAAACAAAAATCAGACTTGCAAAACCTCCCACAAGACGAGCAATATCTCGAACCTGTGACCCTTGAAGGGCAGCCGGGGTCGTTACAAACATCACACCTGTATTTGCAACCATGGTCTCGGAACGAAGTGTAACCGGCATAGCAGAATTCACAGACATACGGCACCCCCATGAACGCCTTGAGGTTTAATATTCCGTAGTAATGGCTGTCGTGTATGTATAAAAAGGCTGTTTTTGTATGCGGTACAGTGCTAGTTTCTGCAACACCCCTACGTCTGATCTGTAAAAGATCACAATCTTGATGTCCAATAAGCTCTCAAATTTTGGAACATCATTAAAGCCGACTTTATGGTGAATAGGTAGCCCGCACCGTGTCTGAAATGTGGCAGCCAATTTTTCTAAATAAGCTGTTGGTTTCTCAGGGTTTACAAAATTTGCCAGGCATATCGCGAAGCACAATTGGTTTGTAACATTAACGGGGCAGAATAGATTCATCCTGTTCTTGCTTATTATCTGATCATGAGCCAAATCACGCAATTTACGCCGTGCGCCCCCATCATGACCTCTAGCGATTGAAACAGTCAGGTGTAGTGTCTCATCGCACATGATTTTTTTATTGCTTTGGATTATTTTTTCGATGGCGTCCATCAGAATTTCATACGAATGGTTATTCGCGGGTGAAAGGATCGCATTAACATCTGAAACCAGGGTATCGCCACTCAGTGTGACATCGAAAACACCGCTCTGTCCGGCCAGTGTGTGTGAGAATTTTACGATGTCTTTGAATACATCGTGGATGTGTGAAATATATGATGTTATGTCGCTGCTCGAAACGGATCTGAAATTAATATCACGACGCAGTACCACCCCATTGAACCGTGGTTTAGGTGTAACATGATACCCGTCTATCACAGCATGCCTTATAGACACTTCTTCTAAGGATACTGGATCAGATTCAGCACCACAACCATTTTGAATTTGATGTAAAACATTATTAAACATCTCAATTTACCCCCATGTCTCGATGTTTAACATGTCGTGTAGTGTTTTATTAAAATCGTCCACTGCATCACCACCAATACATTGACGTTTAGACGGCTCCATTATGGATGACAACAAGGTTTAAAACACCCCTTACACACGTGAAATGCCACTTAAACGCAACAAAAC
This sequence comes from Denticeps clupeoides, assembly GCF_900700375.1. Lineage (NCBI taxonomy): Eukaryota > Metazoa > Chordata > Actinopteri > Clupeiformes > Denticipitidae > Denticeps > Denticeps clupeoides. Next base: position 5,040,523 of record NC_041717.1, read on the forward strand.
CGTTGATAACGATGACCAATCGACACGCTTCAGATCTGATGTATGTTCTACAGCTTTGGCTATAATCCCCACAGTACTAATCAACTTTTCTTGCAAGTCATACACCTTAACAATGTTATCTAATACCTGTTTAAGGCATACACAGCATTCAGAATGATTAGAAAACCGCCGGTACCTCTGTGGGTCGATGTGGTTTGGTTCTGTTTGCGTAGCGATGTCTGATCTGGCAAAATCTACAGCATCCCACGCTTTGTAATCCGCGTTGGTCCAATCGGTGACAAAGTCGAGATCAACGTTTACTGGGATTCTACCTGTAACAAAATCACACGATGTTAAAATTAATATTTCATTAAAATAACGATTGCGTTAAAACCATGTAAATACACACCTTCTGGCTTTTCCGGGAGCTTGAAATCTGTTTTCGTCTTCTTTCCTAATAGTTTTATCAAACCTGATTGTCAATATTTTATTAAAATAATAATAAATTGTGTTAAAACATATGTAATACACACCTTGCGGCTTTTTCACCATATGTTTTTGTGCCTTTTCCACGCACAGATCCACCACGGGGGCTAGGTGCTTGCGTTTGCGTGTAGCCTTCCGACCTGACGGCTTGTCGACCCCTGTATTATCAACGCGTGGCTTAGGAATGGTGTCCACTAGTTGTCTGATGGTTGCTGTACAGAACGAGAGATATTACAATCACAACCATATGATGATAATTTCATAAAACCGTATTAGATAGTCATAAATATATTACCTAAACTGTCGGCAGAGCATCCAACATCCGCGGTTACAACGTTGGAATTTGGATAATGTTCTGCTATTAGAATGCATACACGGTCAAAAACACACACTCACAACTATGTAGTGGTATTATTATTAGTAGGATCTGTGGTTTTTACAATTACCTTGGTATGAAATTTGTGGTTCAGAATCACCCGCACCAAAACCCTCGGTCCATAGACTTTCGAACCCCGGTGTTTCAAAACACGCCAGGTTTGATGGTCCTTCGAGTGGTTCTACAGAAAAGTTACACCTATTAACAAATAAATAAATAAACACACACATACGTTGTAACAAGACTTATAGTTTATGTGTTATGAAAAACTTACTGAGAGTCCATAGCCGGTGATGATCCTTGTGATGTCGATCAGTTGAATGAAGACCTCGAGGGCCTCTCTTGTTAAATAGGCCTCTGTGTGTGTGTGTGTGTGTGTGTGTGTGTGTGCGCGCGTGAGATTTGTAAGGTCCCACGTGATTCGGTGTTTGCGAGAATGGTGAAACCAGATGACTCTCGTTGTAAACATATGGTACGTTAGGTGTTAAAGATTGTTGGAGGATGTGCTAGGTCTGTGTGTGTGTGTGGGTCAGGGAAATCATAAAACGGTTTCATTTATTTTAACAGTAGGGGTATGAAATTAACATTGTTTGAAGGCAAAATAGTTTTTCTTTAACTAGAAACAGTTTTTAAAACATATATCATTTAAATAAGGTTTCTGTTTTGGTCTGTGTGTGTGTGTGTGTGTGTGTGTGTGTGTGTGTGTGTGTGTGTGTGTGTGTGTGTGTGTGAGAGATTGTAAGGTCACACGTGATTCGGTGTTTGCGAGAATGGTGAAACCAGATGACTCAAGTTGTAAACATATGGTACGTTAGGTGTTAAAGATTGTTGGAGGATGTGCTAGGTCTGTGTGTGTGTGTGTGTGTGTGTGTGTGGGGGTCAGGGAAATCATAAAACGGTTTTCATTTATTTTAACAGTAGGGGTATGAAATTAACATTGTTTGAAGGCAAAATAGTTTTTCTTTAACTAGAAACAGTTTTTAAAACATATATCATTTAAATAAGGTTTCTGTTTTGGTCTGTGTGTGTGTGTGTGTGTGTGTGTGTGTGTGTGTGTGTGTGTGTGTGTGTGTGTGTGTGTGTGTCAATATGAGACTCTGCTAGGTGTCGGGGAAGAATGTGTGATGAACCCGGGAAGGGAAGTGCGTGGGGAAAGGGATGTCATTGGGAGAAATGGGGCATAAGCCATCAGCAATGGCCGTAGTTGTAAACAAGTGATAAGAAATCTGTTTTAAAAGTTAGTCTAAGTGTATATGACATCTGTAATGCGTCACATGGGAGAGAGCGATAGAGTGGGGCCTGAAGGTGCTGTGATGCTTCCTACATACAAAATGGGGTTCTACCATATTCAGTCAGTATATGAATAGAGTATGCGTTTGTATTTTTAAAATAAGTCTGTGTAAGTATTGTGTTTAAACGTGTTAAACACTGAAACAGTAGTTGAGTAAAACCATACACTTAAAATAAGGTTTCTGTTTTAAAAGAAAGTTCTAAGGGGTGTGTGATATTTGTAAAAGGTCACACGTTGATTCAGCGTTTGCGAGAATGGTGGAACCAGATTACTCTCATTGTAAAACATATGGTGCGTTAGGTGTTAAAATATTGTTGGAGGATGTGCTAGGGTCTGTGTGTGTGTGTGTGGGTCAGGGAAATCATAAAATGGTTTCATTTATTTTAGCAGTAGGGGTATGAAATTAACTTTTGTTTGAAGACAAATAGTTTTTCTTTAACTAGAAACAGTTTTTAAAACATATATCATTTAAATAAGGTTTCTGTTTTAAAAGAACGTTCTAAGGTCACACGTGATTCAGTGTTTGCGAGAAAGAGGTAATGGTATGCTGGCTTATAACACCCCCACAACAGCCATAGTTTGTAAACAAGTGGTAAGACATCTGTTTTTAAAACCTGTCTAAGTGTTTATGTAAGAATGGACATCGCGGGAGCATACTTGTCTTACATAACAGATGTCCGAAGGGGGAAGGAAGGAAGGAGGTCATAAATTACGCGCAAGGGGTCCGATGGAAAAGGCAGAAGGGGTAAAAAGGCTAGGAGGCCATAAATCACGCGCACAGTGTCCAGTGTCCAGTGGAGAAGGGAGAAGGGGAGAAGGTAGAAGGGTAGATGGTCATAAATAACGCGCTTTTTCCTCATACAGATATGTCATCAATCATTTTTGACATAAAGTATATTTTAATCACTACTAGTGTGTTACCCACTAGGCTACTACCACCCTCTTGTGGTAGTAGTAAATCCTCTTGTGATACAGTCTTTTCGTTTCTGTCCGTCTCTTTGAAATCTCTTTCCAGAGCAAGTATTGCATCTGCTGGAGTGGAGTGAGGGATTTCTTTAACTGTGACTCTGTGGCAGAGGCTGCTGTCTATAACCGTTTCATTGCAAAGCGCTGCGTTGCCTACTATGCTCCATCCTAAGTCCGTGCGAATAGCATAGGGCTCACCATCTTTTCCTAAGACTATTCGTTTTGGTGCAAGAGCCCTGGGACAGGTGTAACCTATAAGGAGACCCACTTCACAACTGAGGAGTGGAGGGATCTCATCTACAATAGGCAGTAAATGACTCCACTGTTTGGCTGTTTCACATGTGGGTATGTGTTCCCTGTTAGCAGGTAAGCAATCCTTGGAGTATGCCGTGGGGAGCTTTATGACTGTGGCTGAGTTGTAACCTCTCACCAAGAGATCAGACACCCTTCCACTACTTACGACAGCATTTTTACCCATCATGGTAGTCAATTTCAGTTTTACTGGACAAACATCTGCCTGCAGCTCCTGCGTTACATCCTGATCCACAAAGACAGCATCGCTCTGAGTGTCTAATAATGCATAGACCAATTTTTCCTTGAGTGGATTGGTGGTGGTTGACAGCCATACTGGGACTATCATTGAGGTGCTGACGGTCTGTTCTGATCTGGCAACATTAAGTGACATGGCTGTTGCAGTTACAGGTGAGTTACCTTGATTTGCATTCTCCGTACTCCCACGTGTTTGTCTTTGCAAACCGTTACTGTAGTTTTCATCATGAAGACACACAGGATGTCTCTTTGTGCAGGTTTCGCAAGTGAGGCGGCGTCTGCAGTCCTTAGCACGGTGTCCTTTTTTCAGACAGCCATAACAAAGTTTATTGTCTCTCACATATTTCTTTCTATTTTCTGGAGACATCTTTAAGAAGTCTGGGCATTTGTGAAGCTGATGTGCGTGCTGGCACAACATGCATGGAGAACTGTTAGGTGTCTTTGTTACTGTCCTTTTGTCACTTTGTACAGTTGCATTTGTGTTAAATACACCTGCTTTACTCCCACTGATTACCCTTGTACTCCTTTTATCAATATTTGTTTCAGTGCGGCGAAGTGCGTGAATGGAGGTGACTGGGTTGCAAGCAACTTCCGCTTCTAATGAGAGGAAGGAAGCAAAATCACAAAAACTTGGAAACTCACCACCCTCCATCAAAGTTTTTGTTACCTGTCTATTCCATCTTGCATTTATCCAGTCCGGTAGTTTGTGCAACAATCTTTGGTTTTCTTCGCAGTCGTTGAGTATTTGTAGTCCCTTTACGTGAGGCATAGCAAGCTTGCATGCATTTATGAAATCTGCAAGGTTCCTTAATCCATCAGCGTCTCTGGACTGCACCTTTGGCCAATTCGCTAGCTTCTCTCTAAATGCCTTTTGTATCATGAAAGGTTGACCGTATCTTTGGTTTAGTTTATCCCAAGCATCTTTGTATGCCTCTTCATCGTTTCTGAAAAAAGTTCCTTCAAGACATTTGCGAGCCGACCCAGTTACATATCTTTTTAAGTAATACATTTTATCTGCCGCTGAGAGGCCCTTTCGTTCAATCACGGACATGAATGTGGATTTCCTCTCTATGAAATTTATTGGATCACCACTAAACACTGTTGGTTCTGGCGTGGGAAGTTTGTTCATTTTTATGCTGTCTTGCACTGCTTGTGCTAGCTCAGAGACATCCGAGTGAGCTGTTTGCACAGGAATGAAGGGGAGAGCTGGTATGGGCTGTTTGGGTGTGAAGTTTGGGCTAACTGGTTCGCCTTTTATTGACTGTTCATCCTCCACCAGTGATAACTCTCTATCATATGCTTCCAACCTGGCTCGAGCCACTTTTACTTCCTTCTGCGCTCTTAAGCGTTCCAGCTCTGAATTTTGCGCTGCCATTTGTTCCTTGTGCTCCTCCTCTAGAGCCTTTATCCTTTCTCTTTGTCTTTGTTCCTCTAATACAACCTCATATTCTGCCTCTTTTGCTGCTAATTCCGCTGCTGCTTCGGCTCGCTTTGCGGTAAGCTGTGAAGCTGAGGATCGTTGGCTGTGGTTTGATGCCGCGGTCGAGCCATATATGGACAAGGCATAGTCACGCTGTAAAAGTCCACGTAAACGAGTTCTTTCACGCTCTGCATCAAAATCTCCATCAACACCACTTATTCTCTCCAGAATTATTCTTACAACTTCATGAGTTACTGCTTCACATGCATCAATCTTTCTCCTTATGTCAGATGCTGGTGCCACTTGGTTAGAACATCAATATATTGTCTCTCCTTTGTCCTATTATGTCTGCAAGTTCTGACATCTCTTCGTCTGTGATATCTGTCTTTAGCTTTTCTCTTGTTTCTCGAACTTGCATTTTCCATTGTTCATAAAGAGTTGTTAGTCTCCTTTCCTTTTGGCTCAATTCTTCCTTTCGGTATGTTAGCATCCTTTCAGTTTGTACTTTAACTCTTTCAGAACGTCTTGGTAAGTCTGACATGCTTTGAGCTTTATCTTGAAGCTCACTTAACATTTGTTCTTTGCATGAAATTGGATCTTTAATGTATTGTTGTGAATTTGTGACCGTTTGACTTGGTGATGCAGCTTGCACATCTTCCATTTGAGACTCGCGGGTATTACCTTAAACCACGTAGTGCAGCGGGAGGCGGCGGTCAAGCTCTTACTGTAGCAGTCAGTCAATATTGAGAAGGCCAGAACTGATGGTCAAATGATGATTTATTGAAACCGTCCGTGTCATCAACCAACGTAAGAGCTAAGCAAGAGCAGATACCAATAATTACGATCACATCCCCAGTCATGCACAGCACCTTACGTTAGTATATTTCTTTCCCTTAGCATAACAAATCACGTCTTTTCTCACAAACATTACAAGATGCTCAAATATACTTTAGTCATCGTTACAAACCTTGTTCCCTTATCAACTGATGCTAGATTTGTTGCTTTTAACTTTTTCGGTTGTCCTTTTCTCTGCGTTCCCACTGAGCCTTTCCTGCTTTACTTCGCGTCTTCTGTCTTACCTCAAGCTCAGTTCCGTTACCGTACTTCCGCTCACAAAGGGGTTATCAAAATAAGAGCGGGTAACATTACATTAATGTAAATCTTACGTTTTTTGGTCTTTACAATGCTGTTGTGAATTGTAGTTGTGAACATCACTTCAAGGTGACTTTTACAGATTGTTTCACAAAAGACTGCAGAATAACCTCCCCTGAATAAACAGTAAATTCCCCTCCTCTTTAACAGAGACACATTTAAACACAATAACCAGTCAGTGTGTAACAGTGGAAGGACAATTGCACAATTTCAAATAAACCAAACATACACAATGGTCAGGATCAAATAAAACTGTGTTTCATAACACAATGGAAAAAAATTAAAATAATTGTCAGATAGGGAATCTATGAGCATTCAAAAAAATCTCAAACCAAAATCAACATTTCATGTGTTTTAAATATAATACTTAAATTGAACATATAATATGGGTCAAATATAATTTCCCCATATATAATATAGGTTAAAAAATGTCTGCTACAGCAATTAATTAAGCAACAGCAATATAATTCTGTCACAGCCAATACACCTCCAGCCCACCAGAGAGCACCAGACCAGACAGAGAGACGGCGACCCGGAAGCGGAAACGAGAGCGCGCAGCGTAGACTATAAAAGTCAGGTAACCCAGAGGAGACGCTGCCCGCTCTTTGAGATGAATTTATTCCCAGAGACGCTAGCCTTGTTTTCCCACGCCCAGCTGACCAGAATCCACGACCACGAGCCTTGCCTGCCCCCTTTGTTACGACGATCTCCTGACGGATTCTACCTCGACACCACGACCTTCGCCTGCCATTGACACCAAGTTTGCCTGACCCTTGTGACAAGACGTTCTCCCCGCTACCCCCCACGAAGCCCTAGTTCCCTCCACGCCGCGCTACGGCGCGTCCACGACTACACTCCCGTCCCAACTCACCTCCGGCCTCCCTCTCCCCGACCAAACGCCTCCGGTCCTCCTCCCCAGCGCGTCCTATGTCTGCTCCCTGTTTGACGACTTGTCCCCTTGCTCCCAGCATGCCTGCAAATGCGTCCCCGAACTCCAGCAGTGACAGTAAGAGCGGGCCATCTCCTGACGCAGCAGGCATGTCCACCATGCAAGAGATGCTCGGTCAGCTGACCGCGTTCCTACAGCTGCAGCACATCGCCATCCAGGATCACCAAGACATGCAGCTCCAGCAACAACGTGCACTTCTCCAGGTCAGCTCCGCTCTCACTGACCTTTCGGTACATGTCCACGCGCTGCAGTCCCGGTCCTGCAGTCTCCACTCCAGAGTCATGTATGTCCACCCTGGCGGGATTGCCCCCCCCCCGCCACTTTATGACGGTGATTCCGACCCGATCTGTCTGTCTGTCCCCGCTTTCCTGGACCGCCTCCAGACCGTGTTTCAGGGAGAGACCGTGCGGCGCGCGTCATCTTTGCGGCTCCTGTCGCTACGGCAGGGAAATCGGAGCGTGAGCGATTATGCGATTGAATTCCGAACCGTGGCTAACGACAGTGAGTGGACTGATGCCGCGCTCCCCGCCGCGTTCTACCAAGGCCTCCGGGAGGCGGTGAAAGACGACATGGTAAATAGCGATTGGGGAACCACGCTGAAAAGTATAATCACGCTGGCCACGTCCATAGACAGACGTCCCACTGAGCGCGACCAAGAATGGCGTAGCCACGCCCCTTTCCACTGTGCCCCCGTCGCACGCCTGCATGACGCCCCTAGGGATCCTAAGAACCCATGCAAATGAGCTGAGCCTGACCCCCACTCACTCCCCAGGAACGAAAGCAGCGAGAAGAGCGGCTGGAAAAAACCCACGCTTCCCTGAGGTCCGGAGCCCCCTGGCGAGGACCAAGGCCATTCCCAGAGCCACCACCCGCTGCTCACTTCCCATCATCGTCTGCTGGAATAAACCCAGACCCGGCCACCATCAGGGGCGAGCGTTGGTGGACTCCGGGGCGGCCATGAACTTGATAGACGTCGATCTGGCCACCCGACTCCAGCTCCCCGTCTCCCGCTGTGATCCTCCCCGTGCGGTTATGAGACTGGATGGCAGCCCGTTGGGCTCAGGGAGAATCTTTTCCAAACCAAACCCCTACTAATCTGCCTTGAGCCCAATCATGTGGAAACCATGACATTCTACTTAACCACGACCCCCATGACCCAATTGTGTTAGGATACCCATGGCTGACCACCCACGAGCCCCACATTGACTGGACCACAGGCACCATCAAACAGTGGGGACGCCAATGCATCCATCACCAACCCCGACAGGCCACGCCCCCGAACCGCTCTGGACCCACACATGTAGCAACGGTGAGACTCGGCCACGCCCCTCAACCCATGCCATGCTCGCTGCCTAGGACAAAGACACCGGTCCAAAACTGCAAACCACGCCCATTAGCTGAAGCCACGCCCCTTAGAGACAATGTGACCCAAAAGCTGCCAGAGACCACACCTCGATCTCCACATGACACCACCTCCTCCTTACTGGGGGTCCCTGACTGTTACCATGACCTTGCTGCGGTCTTTGACAAGGACAAGGCAGCAGAGCTGCCCCCCCATAGACCTTATGATCTGGCGATTGACCTGCTCCCTGGCGCCTTACCACCACGAGGCCGACTGTACTCGCTCTCACTTCCAGAGCGAAAGGCGATGGACGAGTACATCACGGCATCCCTGGCTAGCGGCATAATCCGTCCTTCCACCTCTCCAGCTGCTGCCCCGTTCTTTTTTGTGGGTAAGAAAGACGGGGGACTGCGGCCATGCATTGATTATCGGAAGCTGAACGCGATAACTAAAAAGAACCGGTACCCCCTACCACTTCTGAACACCGCCTTTGATCTCCTGGCAGGGGCCACCAAGCTGGACCTCCGGAATGCATACCACCTCGTTCGGATCCGGGAAGGGGACGAGTGGAAGACGGGTTTTATCACGCCATCCGGACACTATGAGTATTTGGTAATGCCCTTTGGTCTCTCAAACAGCCCAGCCGCCTTCCAGGCGCTCGTTAATGACATCCTCAGAGACATGTTGGATCAATTTGTGTTCGTCTACCTAGATGACATTCTAATTTACTCACCCAACCTCTCGACCCACATCTCCCACGTCAGAAAGGTCCTCCAGCGCCTTCTACAAAACCGTCTCTTTGTGAAATTGGAAAAGAGTACTTTTCACACAGCGGAAATCTCCTTCCTGGGGTTCCAAATCAGCCCCCAAGGAATTGCCATGGATCTGGCCTGTATCCACCACCATTCGTCAGCTACAACAGTTCCTCGGATCCGCCAACTTTTACCGTCGCTTCATCCGCAACTTCAGCAAGGTGGCACAACCCATGACCTCCCTCCTTAAAGACCAACCAACCCGACTCCACTGGAACCCCCAAGCTCAACAGGCATTCAGCCAACTCAAACAGCTATTCACCACCGCCCCCATCTTATTCCACCCAGACCCCCTACTCCCATTCGTTGTTGAAGTCGACGCGTTTAGTCTAGGCGTGGGGGCGGTACTATCGCAACGCAACCCCCTGGACCACAAATTGCACCCATGTGCCTTCTTCTCCCGAAGACTAAACCCGGCGGAGCGGAACTATGATGTCGGGAACAGGGAACTCCTGGCCATCAAACTGGCCCTGGAGGAGTGGCGCCATTGGCTGGAGGGGGCAGTCCACCCATTTTTGGTACTGACAGACCACAAAAATCTGCCGTACCTCCAAAACGCCCAACGCCTTAACCCACGGCAAGCACGGTGGGCCTTGTTCTTCACACGGTTCGAATTCACCGTATCCTACATCCCCGGCACCAAGAATGCGAAGGCTGATGCCCTGTCCCGCCGGTACACCCCAGAGGCTGAGGACAATCCGTCCTCCCCTATCCTCTCCCAGCCGTTCCTACTAGCCCCCGTACGCTGGACCCTCATGCAAGAGGTGATTGCGGATCACACACACACCACCCCCCACCTCGGACCACGCCTCCCAACCTCACGTACGTGTCACCCCCTCTCCGACCACGCGTCCTACAATGGGGGCATGACACTCCATTGGCCGGACACCCTGGACGTCAGCGCACCCGGGCCAACATTCAGCAGACGTTCTGGTGGCCAGGCCTGGCCTCAGACATACAGGCATACGTTGCCGCTTGTAACACCTGCGCCTCACACAAGGCCGACACACAAAGACCCCAATGCCTTCTTCCCCTGCCTCGCCCCCATCGCCCATGGTCCCATGTCTCCATGGATTTCATCACGGGACTGCCACGATCAAGAGGCATGACCACCATTATGGTACTCGTGGACCGTTTTTCCAAGATGGCCCGGTTCATTGGCCTTCCAGGACTCCCAACCGAGAGGGTCAACCAGGAGGTGGAGACCTACCTTCGCTGCTACTGCTCGGCCCGACCAACCTCCTGGTCCCAACACCTCCTCTTGGCGGAGCTTGCACGGAACCAGACACTGAGTTTGCCTGACCCTTGTGACAAGACGATCTCCCCGCTACCCCCCCACGAAGCCCTAGTTCCTTCCACGCCGCACTGCGGCGCGTCCACGACTACACTCCCGTCCCAACTCACCTCCGGCCTCCCTCTCCCCGACCAAACGCCTCCGGTCCTCCTCCCCAGCGCGTCCTATGTCTGCTCCCCATGTGACGACTTGTCCCCTTGCTCCCAGCATGCCTGCAAATGCGTCCCCGAACTCCGGCAGTTACAAATTCAAATCATTTAATTCAAAACGGAACTATGTACAGTTTTAATAAGATCAATTGAACATACAGCAAAAATATAAATAAAGTATAAAATAGGGCATTTCAACACAATGAAATTAAAAAAAAACTATGAGAACACTTTACATTAACAACGAAACGTGTCTTCTGTATTTAACCATCACCCTGAGGGAGCAGTGGGCAGCCATGACAGGCGCCCGGGGAGCAGTGTGTGGGGATGTTACTTTGCTCAGTGGCACTTTGGTCACAACTTGGCAGATCTGTATTCGAACCAACAACCTTCTGATTACAGGGCCGCTTCCTTAACTGCTAGGCCACCACTGCCCTCAACATATTTCTATTCCCTCCTCAGCTTCGTTGTCCTCATATGCCACTCTCTCCAGATGTTCTCTCCACGGGATGTTCCTGAAATGATCTCTGCACTCCAGACGTCCGTCTGATTGCCCAGCTTCTCTCTTACCTCCATTAAAACCACCATGTCACGAATTCCATAGTACAGAAATTGTGTTGGTCAGTCATGAATGGTCTACTTGTGTCTGGTTCCGGGGTGTCACCTTCCTGATCCTGCTGCCCTAATCACAGCTTTTGACACGGACAGTTTATGACGGTCTAAGCTGCTGTCTCACGGACCGAAAACATTTCATTACATTGGCAGCAACGTATTGCAGCATGAAGCTAATTACAATCCAAAAAAGCGAACCAGAATCACAGAGAAGAATTGTCACTCTCAGCTCTCCCCTTGTTTACAGCCCTTCTTCTTGTGCCAGTGGTGGGGCGCACCGAGTATACACTCGGCAAACTGATGCAAAAGAAAACGAAAGACCTGCTGCCATTGGCTACAGGAATGTAGACAGAAGAGGTGAACATCCTGCAACACACAGCCAGAAATAAAATCAGACCTGATCAGAAACATCACGGCAGAAAGAATTTGGGGCGGGACATGACGGGGAATTTACCTGTTAGTTTTAGTCAGCAGGCCAAATGCCACCCCATGTTGTTCTGGTGAGTGGCTCTCACTCCCAATCTGCCTCTCCTCCTCCTGCTGGTCCTTGGGAAGAGTTCGCTTCTTCTGTCTATGTCGCTGAAGCTGACTGCTGCTCCCAAGTCACCTGTAGCAAGAAATGAGAGAACATTACGCTCAAATTAATTGGAGTTGGAGGACCAGGGCGATACTCACCAATTTTCACTTCACCCTGCCTGGTAACCATGATGTTGTCACTGTGGATCATCTTCATTTGGTGGAAATAAGAGAGTGAGTGGGCCACCCTCATCAGTCATATCAAGTTTGATTCAGATTGGACGTTGCATGTGCAACTTACTGTTATATGGCGAGTCATGTTAATCCTAGGAAGTTTGGTGCAGATTGGGTGTTGTGGGCAAATGACACAAACGTCCTCTTCCATTGCAAATTCTTGATATTTTAAGTCACTTCTTGTGTCCACGTGGTGGCGCTGTGAACATTCCAGAAACATAATGCCCCTACGTTTTTCAGATCGGTATACTTACCAGTCTTATCGAGATTGTATAGAGACCCAGGACCCTCATCCATCATATCAAGTTTGATTAAGTTTGGACGTTACATGTGTGAATGACAGCAATTTCCTGTTACACGGCGAATTATTAAAATTATTCAATGATTCCATGTGCAAACCACGTAACAAAATCTCACATCACAATATAACATCACCATGGCATTAAGATGTGACTCACCAAAAACCATATAGAGCTGATATATTTTCTAAGAGTTTGCTAACTAGACAATTGTTACTACTAATTGTAAACCATTAGCAGTACAAAACAATTGTTAATACTCAACAATACTGCAACTGAGCTTATAGACAGTAATACATATTTGCCTACCTCAATCCTGCAAATTAGCTCATAAATACAGTAAAAAAGGTCACGATTCATACTTTCACTAAACAAAATATTACTTTTGATTGACAATTGTTAATAAAACTGAAACCTGCAGCTAAGCTTTTAAATAAACAGTCATCCTTACAGAGCTCATTACCTGCATTCCTACCTACCAACTTTAAGCACTATGAAGACTCATCTGACTGCACCTTCACAAAGACAATATCACAATATCACCTTCACAAAGTCAATATGCCCTGCCCCTAATTCACACTTCAGAAGACACTGAAATTAAAATACTACATAATGTTACACTTAATTGACTCCCCACATTAAAATAAAAATCATACATTTACAAAACAATAATACTCATGATACATCCCTTAAATTATTATTACTACAAATACCCATTTTACCTCTGTAAATTTCCCTAAATGCATTCCTATTTTCACACTGACCGTCCTCACATTTTTTCTGAAATACATATTTACCTTCCTCAACCCTGCAAATGAGCTCATAAATACAGTAAAAAAAACACAATGTTACTTTTGCTTGACACAGTTGTTAATAAGAAAACACAACCCTGCAACAAAGCTTTAAAAAACACATAATTAAACTAATTAAACTAATTAAAAGAGACAAGTGTTAATTCTACAATCCAGACACAAAGCTTTTAAATAAAACAGTAAAAGAATAAAAAAAGATTCCTACCTTTCCAACCATGACCAACATAAAAATGGACGTAAAGCACTGAGAAGACTGATCTGACTACACAGTTCACACTAATAAGAAAATAAAAAAAGATTCATACCTTTATAAAACAGTAATACTCATAATACACCCTTTAAATTATTATTACAACAAAACCACATTTACCTGCGTGCATACCTGTAAATTTATGTAAATGCATTCCTGTTTTCACACTAATCTACCTCACTTTTTTCTGAAATACATATTTACCTATCATGCAAATGAATACAGCTCATAAATACAGTAAAATAAATAAAAGTAACACTATGTTACTTTTTCTTGACACAGTTGTTAATAAGAAAACACAACCCTGCAACTAAGCTTAAAAAAATATATTATTAAAAAAAGTCCTAATGCCATTAAAAAACAAAATTAAACTTATATGACAACAGACAAGTGTTAATCCAGCAACTAAGCTTTTAAATAAAACAGTGAAAGAATAAAAAAAGATTCATACCTTTCCAGACATGACCAACATAAAAATGGATGTAAAGCACTGAGAAGACTGATCTGACTACACAGTTTACAATAAAAAAAAGAAAAAGATTCATACCTTTATAAAAAAGTAATACTTATAAAACACCCCATAGATTATTCTTATTAAAAAAACACACACTTTTACCTGCCTGCATACCGCTATATTTACCTAAATGAATTCCTGTTTTCACTTTTTTTACTGAAATACATATTTACCTACCTTAATGCGGTAAATGAGCTCATACATGCAGTAAAAAAACATTGAGATTCATATCTTTACAGAAAAAAACTGTATGAAAATAGACATAATGCACTCTAAAGACTGACCTGACTACACAGTAACAAAGAAAAGAGAAAAATGAGCTCATACATGCAGTAAAAAAAGGTCACGATTCATACTCTCACAATATTACTTTTGATTTGACAATTGATAATAAAACTCAAACCCGCAACCAAACTTGTAATTAACAGTAATCCTTACAGAGCTCGTTACCTGCGTATCTACCTACACACCTCCAACTTCACAAAAACAATCAATACACCCTGCCTCTAATTCACACTTCAGAAGAACCTGAAATTATAATAAAAAAAAACACACAATATTACACTTAATTGACACCACACAATCACTGCAAATCGTGCAAATGAGCTAATAAACACAGTAAAAATGTTGAGATTCATATCTTTCCAAATGTGATCAACATAAAAATGAACATCAAGCAATCTGAAGACTGATCTGACTGCACAGTCACAAAGAAAAAATAAGAAAAAAAAAAGATTCATACCTTAACTAAACAGTAATACTCATGTAATACTCATGATACACCCCTTAAATTATTACTACAAAATCTGAATGTACCTGCCTGCATACCTCTATGTTTACCTAAATTCCTGTTTCCACACTGACCTCCCTCACATTTTTTATAAAATACATATTTTCTCACCTCAATCCTGCAAATGAGCCCATTAATACTGAAGAATCATGATTCATACTTTCACTAAACACAATAATGCTCTTGACTGACACAATTGTTAATAAAACACAACCCTGCAACTAAGCTTAAAAATAATTAGTAAAAATATTCTAGATTAATACCATAAAAAAAAACAATATCAAACTTAATTGACAACAGACAAGTGTTAAAAGAATAAAAAAAGATTCATACCTTTCCAAACATGACCAACATAAAAATGGATGTAAAGCACTGAGAAGACTGATCTGACTAAAAAGATTCATAAAAAAAAGTAATACTCATAAAACACCCCTTAGATTATTATTATTACAAACAAAACACTTTTACCTGCCTATCTCTATATTTACCTAAATGAATTCCTGCTTTCACACTGACCCACCTCACTTTTCTTTCTGAAATACATATTTACCTTCCTCAATCCTACAAATGAGGTCATACATGCAGTAAAAAAACATTGAGATTCATACCTTAACAGAAATAAAACTATATTAAAATAGTCATAAAGCACTCTAAAGACTGACCTGACTACACAGTCACAAAAAAGAGTAAAGAAAAAAAAAACCTTAACAGTAATACTCATAATACACCCTTTAAATTATTTATTACTACAAAATCCCCACTTACCTGCCTACCTCTACCTTATAGACACTAAACAAAGTCATAATTCATACCTTTCCATAAGAGATCAATACAAAATTGATGGATTTCAAGCACTCTGAAGACTGATCTGACTCCACCTTCAAAAAAAAACCACTAAGCCCTTCACACTTCAGGGAACTCAAATTGATAATACTACACAAAAAACACAATATTAAGCTTAATTGAACAAAACTACTGTTAATAATACACAATCCTGCTAATAGGCTAAAACAGTCATTAAAGTCTAGATTCATACCTTCAGAAACACAATAATACTCTTGATTGTTATTAATACTAACTACACAGTTATCAATACTACACAATCGTGCAACTGAGCTTATAAATGGACAGTAAACAAAGTCGAGATTCATATTTTTCCATAAGAGACCAATTCAAAGATGGACTTCAGGAACTCTGAAGACTGATCTGACTTCACCTCCTCTATAAATCTCACAGCCTTGTCCCCTAATTCACCTCTTTTTTAAAGTCTGTCCTCCACCTGACCTGGTTGTTTTTCCTGACGTCGCGTCTCGTAATTCTACCTGATTCCTCGGTCGTGAGGGCTCCTCGTGTACGGCTGGGAAATAAAACCTGCTTTTTTGTGAGGTGAAACTGGGTGTTTTACCTGTCCAGAGACCGGACGGTTAGTTGGAGGGAAGTCTGGACGGTTCTGGTCGCCGTAAAAATAAGTTGATGACGAACTTTTTTTGTTATTCTTACCCACGACTGTAACCAGGACTCGTCTCCGTCAGTCGCGCGTTCCTTTTGTTCATCCATGAATCCTCGCCATCGTGCACTGGGTGTCGCGGGGATCCTGTAATCCTCCTCTCCGTTCGGTCCTCGGTCCTGCTGCTCCTGCTACGTCCTTATCCGAGGGAGGCTTCTTTAGTTTGGGGCTGAAAGGTATTTATACAGTAGAGCGATGACGTCATCGTTTTTATCAGCCAATCACATGAGAGTTCTAAAAATCTGATTGGACGAAAACCGAGAGGGTAATATCCGCAGAACTAAATGGTTGAGATGAATATAAAAAAATAAAATATGTAAAGTAACGAACGTAACAAGACGTAACTGCAGTTTACAAAGACAGAGTGGAATGGTTTCTTTTATTTTGTGAATGACTAGACATATTTAGTATGCAGTTCAATATTTCATTTAATTTAATGCACAGTAATTTGATGAATTTCCCATTTGCATCCTAGATTTAGATTATATCTATATCTGTTGCAGTGTTTGTTGTGGCGTCCGTCTCCACCTACCGGCAGCTGTGGGTAATGCGTACGGAGAGAGACTGGAAGTGCATTTCAGCTGAATCTGAGCGGCAGTTGCTGCGTTTTGAGCTCTATTGTTCTCTCCCTTTCGCTCAGCATCTTCACTATGTTAAAATATTACTTCTATTCCAGGTAATATTTTATTATTCCTTTATTGGAAGTGTGTATATAGCCACGTTCTTTTAATTAATATTGAGTCCTCGATATTAATCTTAGGACTAGAAACGAAAATTCCAGAGGAAATTTTGATGGGACTGTCCGGGCATTGGTCACAGCTGCGGGCGTGGCATTTGTAAAATGAGGCTTCTTTTAAGTGGTACTGCAGTATCACTTAAAAGAAGCCCCATTTTACAAATGCTACCAATGCTAAAATTAGCATTCAATGCATTCTAATGGGAAAATGACCCTGTTTGAGCGTTAATAGTTCGGCCACGCCTAGTCCGATCGCTTATAAAAGTAATAGCACACCTCACACAATAAAGTACTAATTTTTGATATATAGCACGCCGGTGTGCGTGCTTCGGTACGACCCGCATTAAGTGCCGAAAAAAGGCTGACATAATAAATAAATACATTTTTACTCGCCCATTGACATTTTTTAGTTTTTTCAAATTTGTGCATGATCTGTAAGTCAGACAGAGATAAATATATCAAAACGTCGGTCTTAACGAGATCTACGAGACAACATTAAACACATTAACTTTTTTGTCTGTCAAACCGTCTGGACACAAAGTCCAAAAAAGTTCAATTTTGGACAAGAATAATAAACGCGTTCCGAAAACGCTTTTTGGGGAATTGCGCGCAGACCGTAAACCCGGCCGAGCCAAGCCATATGTCAAACCGTGCGGAACGAAAAGCCGCACGACCTGACATGAAATTCGTGTGTGTGCTCTGAAACCAAAGTTTTTCACACTTTTAATGGTTTGGCCACGTTTTGTGTCATTTTGTGCGGAGAGGTCAGGCCTTCAGGCCTTTTTGTGCGTTTCACGGTCTTAGCGTGGCAGCCACAAATGCAAGACATGGCCTTTTTTGCCTTTTTCCCTATTTCCTATGTTTTCCTGACAACTGTTGGTGGTAGCAACACATCCAATATGTCAGATTGTGTGTCTCGGCGAGGCCTTCGTTACTTTTTACACTTTGAACACGATTTGTGGGCAGGCCGTATGACATACCAAAACATATTGTTATATGACATCTTGTTATTGTTGATATATGTTATTGTATGTTATCGCATACTGTAATGTGATTTTCCTGTTCTTTCAGTTTCACCTCAATAAAACGACATTTTTAGAACCATAGAACCACGTCTCGTTGATGGGGAAGGCATTTAATAGACTGACCAATTACGCTGCTTAGTGAGGAGGGCAGAACAGTATATTATCCCGTTCTGAACAAATACAGGGAGTTCAGAATTATTAGGCAAGTTGTATTTTTGAGCAATAATTATATTATTGAACAACAACCATGTTCTCAATGAACCCAAAAAACTCATTAATATCAAAGCTGAATGTTTTTGGAAGTAGTTTTTAGTTTGTTTTTATTTTGAGCTATTTTAGGGGAATATCTGTGTGTGCAGGCGACTATTACTGTGCATAATTATTAGGCAACTTAACAAAAAACAAATATATACCAATTTCAATTATTTATTTTTACCAGTGAAACCAATATAACATCTCCACATTCACAAATATACATTTCTGACATTCAAAAACAAAACAAAAACAAATCAGCGACCAATATAGCCACCTTTCTTTGCAAGGACACTCAAAAGCCTGCCATCCATGGATTCTGTCAGTGTTTTGATCTGTTCACCATCAACATTGCGTGCAGCAGCAACCACAGCCTCCCAGACACTGTTCAGAGAGGTGTACTGTTTTCCCTCCTTGTAAATCTCACATTTGATGATGGACCACAGGTTCTCAATGGGGTTCAGATCAGGTGAACAAGGAGGCCATGTCATTAGTTTTTCTTCTTTTATACCCTTTCTTGCCAGCCACGCTGTGGAGTACTTGGACGCGTGTGATGGAGCATGGTCCTGCATGAAAATCATGTTTTTCTTGAAGGATGCAGACCCCTACTAGAAGAAGGTGTCTTCCAGAAACTGGCAGTAGGACTGGGAGTTGAGCTTGACTCCATCCTCAACCCGAAAAGGCCCCACAAGCTCATCTTTGATGATACCAGCCCAAAGCAGTACTCCACCTCTACCTTGCTGGCGTCTGAGTCGGACTGGAGCTCTCTGCCCTTTACTTTACTTTACTTTACTTTACTTTACTTTATTTAGCAGACGCTTTTATCCAAAGCGACTTACAATAGGAAGACACCAGCAATTCTCGTTCGATTTCTATAGAATATCGAGTTTAACTAAGAGCCCTGATAAGGCTTAGACTTGTCAGTGAAGAGCAATTACCAATCCAGCCACGGGCCCATCCATCTGGCCCATCAAGACTCACTCTCATTTCATCAGTCCATAAAACCTTAGAAAAATCAGTCTTGAAATATTTCTTGGCCCAGTCTTGACGTTTCAGCTTGTGTGTCTTGTTCAGTGGTGGTCGTCTTTCAGCCTTTCTTACCATGGCCATGTATTGCACACCTTGTGCTTTTGGGCACTCCAGTGATGTTGCAGCTCTGAAATATGGCCAAACTGGTGGCAGGTGGCATCTTGGCAGCTGCACGCTTGACTTTTCTCAGTTCATGGGCAGTTATTTTGCGCCTTGGTTTTTCCACACGCTTCTTTTTGAATGAAACGCTTGATTGTTCGATTATCACGCTTCAGAAGCTTTGCAATTTTAAGAGTGCTGCATCCCTCTGCAAGATATCTCACTATTTTTGACTTTTCTGAGCCTGTCAAGTCCTTCTTTTGACCCATTTTGCCAAAGGAAAGGAAGTTGCCTAATAATTATGCATGCCTGATATAGGGTGTTGATGTCATTAGACCACACCCCTTCTCATTACAGAGATGCACATCACCTAATATGCTTAATTGGTAGTAGGCTTTCGAGCCTATATAGCTTGGAGTAAGACAACATGCATGAAGAGGATGATGTGGACAAAATACTCATTTGCCTAATAATTCTGCACTCCCTGTAAACAGTAAATTCCCCTCCTCTTTAACATTTAAACACAATAACCAATCAGTGTGTAACAGTGGAAGGACAATTTTTTGCACAGTTTCAAATAAATCAAACACACACAAATAATTTATTTTATGCCAAATAAAATTATGTTTTATAACACAGAGAAAGAAATGTAAAATAATGGTCAGATAGGGAAGTGTTTAAAGACACTCAGATTATTGGATATTTAAATTAAACATGTAATATAATATATATACAAACCCACTTTTCATGTTATTGACCAGACACATTTCCTACTTTAAAAATAATGTTGAGAATAAGAACCTTTTTTTTTTTTAATCTGAGGTTATAACAGTTGGTTATAACACATTGCTCCAAACAATATGTGAGGCTTCCAGCTTTGCTATGTAGAAAGCAGTTTTAGCAGCGGTGAGGTTAGTGGAGAATTTGCATAGAAGATTTTGATTCTGATAAAAGAGTCGGGGTCAAGCTGTAATTTCTTATATTTTCTCTTAGTTTCACAATGCGTCAGATAACCAGTGGTGGAATGTAACAAAGTATTTGGACTTTGTTACTGTACTTAAGTGCATTTTTACGTATCTGTACTTTACTTAAGTAAAAATAATTTTTTTTACTCCATTACATTTTGTGGCAATTAACATGGACATTCAACATGGACCCAGAGTCTTTGCTAGCATAATGTCCAGCTCAGTGTTGTGCCAGTTCAGAGCTCAAAAAAGTAGTTCACGTTCGTTCGTTCGTTCTTTATTTATTTATTTATTTATTTATTTATTTATTTATTTATTTATTTATTTATTTATTTATTCATTTTTTTACATTTTCAATACAACGTCCTTCTATCTGAACCCGCCCGGACTCAAAGCACCAGCCATGCTAGCCTGTAACCAGCAAACTTTAAAACGTGAGCGGCGTTCAGTCTCGCCAGAGTGAACGTCACTCACGTTCACGTTCATAATATTTAAACTGATTCGTTCAGTTCAGCGTTCACGAAAAATAGGAACATTGAATGCGTTCATGCACAACACTGGTCCAGCTTGGCTGGAAGTGGTGCTTTTCCGCCTGAGGGTTCTTCAATAAAGCAGCAGAAATTTGACAACCCCAAAGCCTCTCAGAAGACCATGGACCTAGCGGTGGTCAACTTTATTGTCCAGGGTTTGCACCCTTTTTCTGTAGTAGAACAGCCTGGGTTCGTTAATTTAATGCAGCATAATCACCCACAAGAGAGAGAGAATAGATAAGCACACAAAGCGAATGAAAGATGGAGTGAAGAATGCAATGCAGACTGCTAAATACATCACCACAACTACAGACTGTTGGACAGCTCATAGGCAAAGCTTCATTGGGGTTACTGCCCCCTGGATTGATTCAGATAACCTAGAAAGACAGTCTGTTGCTCTGGCTTGCAAAAGGCTGAAAGGGGCACATACTTATGACATACTAGCCAGTACTCTCAATGACATTCATACAGAATGTCATTTTCACAGCCTGAAAAAATTGTTAGGACCACGACAGATAATGCCTCAAACTTTATCAAATCAAATTCAAATTCAAATTTTATTTGTCACATACATAGTCATACACAGTATGATATGCAGTGAAATGCTTTTTGCGACTACTACAGACCACAGTATTGCAAATGTGGCAAGTATACAATGAACCAATATGCAAATATTACAAACATAACCAAATATTACACTTTTACGTCTTTAACATAAAATATGTGTAACTGGTAGGGTGAAGGTGTGCAAATGAGTTAGACAATGTTTAAAGAAAAGAGAAAAAGAGCCATAAAAAAAAAAAAAAAAGAGCAGTAAAGTAAAAAGCGCAGAGTGATTTTGTGCAAAGTGATTTGTGCAAAGTGATTGTGTGCAAAGTGATTTTGTGCAAAAGAGTCCGGAGTGATTGGAGGTGAAAGTGAAAGTGCTGGAGTTCTATGTACTGTTGTTGTTGAGAGCTTGGACAGCCTGCGGGAAGAAGCTCCTCCTCATTCTCTCTGTGTTGGACTTCAGGGAGCAAAAGCGCTTCCCTGATCGCAGCAGAGAGAAGAGTCCATTGTTGGGGTGTCTGAGGTCCTTCACTATCTTCCTGGCCCTGGTACAGCACCATTTGCTGTAGATAGATTGAAGGTCAGGGAGCTTGGTACGGATGATTCGTTCGGCTGATCGAACCACCCTCTGTAGGGCTCGCCTGTCCATCATGGTGCTGTTCCCGAACCAGGTTGAGATATTTCCCGTCAGGATGCTCTCTATGGTGCAGGAGTAGAAGTTCCTGAGCACCTTGGAGGGCAGTCTGAAGTCTCTCAGGCGTCTGAGGTGGTAGAGACGCTGCCGGGCCTTTTTCACCTGGGTGTTGATGTGACAGGACCATGACAGGTCCTGCGTGATGTTAACACCGAGGTAACGGAAGCTGTCCACTCTCTCCACTGGGCTCCTGTTGATAACAGGGGTCTGGTAGGTCCTCTCCTGCTTTGTACTGAAGTCCACTATTAACTCCTTTGTCTTGCTGACGCTCAGGTGGAGATTGTTCCTCTCGCACCAGTTCACCAGATTTCCAACCTCCTCCAGGTAGGCCGTCTCGTCGTTGTCAGAGATCAGGCCCACCACGACAGTGTCGTCAGCAAACTTGATGATGGTGGTGGAGTTAGTAGTGGCTGTACAGTCGTATGTGTACAGGGAGTACAGCAGGGGGCTCAAAACACAGCCCTGGGGGGCTCCAGTGCTGAGAGTGATGGGGGCTGAGACATGTCCACCCATCCTTACTGCCTGTGGTCTCCCGGTTAGGAAGTTGGAGATCCACTGACAGAGAGATGAGCTGAGTCCCAGGTGCTCCAGCTTGGTGGTGAGTGTGGAAGGGATTATTGTGTTAAATGCTGAACTGTAGTCAATGAAGAGCATTTTAACATAATTTCCCTTCCGAGTGTCCAGGTGGGTGAGTGCTGTATGGAGGAGATGTGATATGGGGTCATCTCTGGATCGGTTGGGACGGTATGCAAACTGTAGTGGGGTCGAGTGTATCTGGAATTGAAGAAATGATGAAATCTCTGACCAGCCATTCAAAGATCTTCATCACTGCTGAGGTGAGGGCTACAGGGCGGTAGTCGTTGAGGGAGGCAGGATGGGTTTTCTTGGGGAACGGAACAATGATGGACACCTTGAAGCATGTGGGGATCACCGACTGAGATAGAGAGAGGATGAATATCTCTGTAAACACAGGTGCTAGCTGGTCCGCGCAGGCTCTGAGGATTCTCCCCGAGATGCCGTCTGGTCCAGCTGCCTTTCTGGTGTTCACTCTCTTGAAGGCTCTCCTCACGTCATGCTCGGTGATGACGAACGCGTTCTCGGTGCTGGCAGTGTCCTCCTGTCTGCAGCTGTTGGAGCCGCTAGCCGTGTTGGAGCCACTAGCCGTAGCATCGCTAGCGCCTTTAGCTGCAGCCTCGAAGCGCGCATAGAACATATTTAGCTCGTCAGCCAGAGACACGTCCACGTTCGTCGTACCGGATATTAAGGCCTTCAGAGTTTTTGCATGTGAAGATGAAGGAAGTTCAACTGAAGAAGAGAGGGAAAATGTAAATGACAGTGCGGAGGAAGATGATCCAGAAGAGGAGACAGAGGGTGTTGAAGTTGAGGCTTTGATGGAGGAAGAAGATGAGTGCTCTGAATATCAACTCCCAAAACATCACCGTTGTGCCTGTCATCTTTTGAATTTGATCTCAACTGTGGTTGCTAAAAAAGCTGAATCGAATGTTGTGTACAGGAAGATGTCTTGTGCAGCATTTGCCAAGTGCTCAGCTCTTTGGAATAGGACTGCCCGCTCATCTATCACTGCGGAGGTTATTGAAAGGGAGTGCAAACTGCAACTCATCCGTCCAGTTGATACCAGATGGAACTCTCTCTTCCTTGCAGTTGAGCGGCTACTGAGGATATTTAGAGAAAGTGGAGAAGGAGCTGTCAGAGCAGTGACCATTGCACTTAAAGTCCCCATGTAAGTTTGACTTGGAGCAGATGCACAGTTATGATATGGTTGGCTATGGATTGTGTGCCATAATATTGTAGTTCACTAATCATTTACACCTCATTTAATTGAACTGCAGTAGTATATCCTATAATTATTTAGATAACTTAGAACACAATAAGCATATCAGTCATGTCTGTTTCATATCTATGCTGACAGGCCACAAATTCATATTTTAACAACTTTTTGCAGACACAATCTGAAATAATTAAAAATAGTTTGTTGAATGATGTGTGTAATAACATTATGTATATCTACAGGGAGTGCAGAATTATTAGGCAAATGAGTATTTTGTCCACATCATCCTCTTCATGCATGTTGTCTTACTCCAAGCTGTATAGGCTTGAAAGCCTACTACCAATTAAGCGTATTTGGTGATGTGCATCTCTGTAATGAAAAGGGGTGTGGTCTAATGACATCAACACCCTATATCAGGTGTGCATAATTATTAGGCAACTTCCTTTCCTTTGGCAAAAGAAGGGTCAAAAGAAGGACTTGACAGGCTCAGAAAAGTAAAAAATAGTGAGATATCTTGCAGAGGGATGCAGCACTCTTAAAATTGCAAAGCTTCTGAAGCGTGATCATCGAACAATCAAGCGTTTCATTCAAAATAGTCAACAGGGTTGCAAGAAGTGTTTGGAAAAACCAAGGCACAAAATAACTGCCCATGAACTGAGAAAAGTCAAGCGTGCAGCTGCCAAGATGCCACTTGCCACCAGTTTGACCATATTTCAGAGCAGCAACATCACTGGAATGCCCAAAAGCACAAGGTGTGCAATACTCAGAGACATGGCCAAGGTAAGAAAGGCTGAAAGATGACCACCACTGAACAAGACACACAAGCTGAAACGTCAAGACTATACCAATATCTCAAGACTGATTTTTCTAAGGTTTTATGGACTGATGAAATTAGAGTGAGTTTTGATGGGCCAGATGGATGGGCCCATGGCTGGATTGGTAAAGGGCAGAGAGCTCCAGTCCGACTCAGACGCCAGCAAGGTGGAGGTGGAGTACTGGTTTGGGCTGGTATCATCAAAGATGAGCTTGTGGGGCCTTTTCGGGTTGAGGATGGAGTCAAGCTCAACTCCCAGTCCTACTGCCAGTTTCTGGTACAGGAAGAAGTCTGCATCTTTCAAGAAAAACATGATTTTCATGCAGGACAATGCTCCATCACACGCGTCCAAGTACTCCACAGCGTGGCTGGCAAGAAAGGGTATAAAAGAAAAAAAACTAATGACATGGCCTCCTTGTTCACCTGATCTGAACCCCATTGAGAACCTGTGGTCCATCATCAAATGTGAGATTTACAAGGAGGGAAAACAGTACACCTCTCTGAACAGTGTCTGGGAGGCTGTGGTTGCTGCTGCACGCAATGTTGATGGTGAACAGATCAAAACACTGACAGAATCCATGGATGGCAGGCTTTTAAGTGTCCTTGCAAAGAAAGGTGGCTATATTGGTTGCTGATTTGTTTTTGTTTTGTTTTTGAATGTCAGAAATGTATATTTGTGAATGTGGAAATATTATATTGGTTTCACTTGTAAAAATAAATAATTGAAATGGGTATATATTTGTTTTTTGTTAAGTTGCCTAATTATGCACAGTAATAGTCACCTGCACACACAGATATCCCCCTAAAATAGCTAAAAATAAAAACAAACTAAAAACTACTTCCAAAAACATTCAACTTTGATATTAATGAGTTTTTTGGGTTCATTGAGAACATGGTTGTTGTTCAATAATAAAATTATTCCTCAAAAATACAACTTGCCTAATAATTCTGCACTCCCTGTAGGTGTGTGACAAATTCCTTGTCACTTGTTGACATTCTGCATATTCCAATACTGTGTATTACAGGTTCAGCCCTGCAGAACTTGCTTTCTTGACAGAATATGCATCAACCATGAACCCAGTATCCAAGGCAGCCAACATGTTGCAGGCAGAGATGGATGTCCACATGGGATGGCTGTTACCAACTATAACCGTCCTGACTGTGAAGCTGGACCGCCTCCAAAAGCCATCCAAGTTCTGCCAGCCACTGATCTCTGCCCTTCAAGAAGGAATACAGCGGCGGTTTGGTGACATGCTTACTGACCCTGAACTCATTGCTGCTGCAATTTTACTTCCGAAGTTTCGCACATCGTGGACAAGCAATTAGGATTTGCTAAGGTTGGGTAAGTAATTTAAATCATTTATTTCATTGGCAAGTGTTTAATTGATAAGGAAACCTGCCAGTTAATCTAAAAAAAAGTTGTTGCAACTAGGAGACCGTGGGAAATTCCAAAGTGATAATTATGGTTTTTACAAGGTTAAAGAGAAATACAGTTCCCTTCATATAAGCTTAATGGTTCCTGTATTCTGTGTTTGGGCATGGACTACATCAAGAGTCACTTGGAGGAGTACCAAGCCTCATCACCAGATAGCCATTCTGGCTCAGACGAGGAGGACTTCTTTGGCCAAATGAAGGGAAACGTCCAAGAAACCACAAGACAGCTGGATGCCTACCTGGCCAACTCGGCTGCCTCCATAGATACTCTAAAGTCGGTGCCCACAGTTTTCAATTTGTCCCTCAAGCTCAACACACCGTTGCCTGCATCTGCAGCATGTGAAAGACTGTTTAGTACAGCGGGGCACATCTTTTCTGCGAAAAGGCTAGGGTCAAAAAACTCTTGTTGAAATTGAACAAAAAGCACTGGTAATGCTGTGCTTATAAGGGCACCAAATGGCACTTATACTCTCATGTTCATGAGAGAGCCATTTTCACCCTCTGACCTTTGCCTGGCCAGTGGTAAACTTTTCATTTGATGGTCCTTCATTTTAAGTTTCTTATTCTAAGATCTGCCTTTTGTATTTGTATTGTAAGTGTTGAGTTACACAATATAGTTTTTTTCTGCAATCAATAGATCATTGACAAGATTTACAATTACATCTGTTTTTCATATCGACTTGTCTTTTGTTAAAGAAAAAACTCTTAACAAAAAGTATTGATAATGCTAGGTTGATCAGGGGTCTGAATAGCATTTATACTGGCATATTCTTAAGAGAGCCACACCCCAGCCAACGGTCAAATTTTATTTTCAAGGTCCTTTTTGTTGTTTCTCATTCTAACATCTGCCTTTTGTATTGACTAAGTGTTGTGTTATCTATTATTAGGCCAATGTTTTTTGCTTTTCTGCAATCATTGGAACATAAACTTTGTATTGACTAGTTTTACAGTTGCGCTACATTTGTTTTTCATGCAAGCCAGGATAAAGGACTTTGGAAAGTAACTCTTGTTGAACAGAATGTGCTGGTGATACGAAGCTGGTGATACGTACTGCCATATTCTCTAGAGCGCCACCCCACAACTGCTGTTTGGTTACTGTTGTGTTTCCCTTTTACTGCTCTTAACAGAAGTGTTGAATAGTTTTGCAAGTACATAAATGATTTAAAGATATATCATGTCCTGATTGGTTTATCTTAATGGTATATTAGTGGGTAATACCTAGTAGATAACTTGTCATCCACATAATTCTAAGGTACACACAGTATTGCAGAGTGCACGCACAATAAGCACACCAAACTTTCCAATACACATATACTGTAAAATTGCTTGTAATTATTACAAGCAATGACATCAGTACAGGCATAAATCAGTATATGTACTATGCTTTTACATAATGGCACACCCCAGATGTTGAGACAAACCATTGTGTGAGTACTTTTACTTAAAAAAATACTTTAAAGTAAATTTAAAAGTAAGTACTTAATACTTTTACTTAAGTAAGATTGTTGATGTAGCACTTCTACTTTTCATTTCACTACTTTATCGCTGTCTGTCTCATTGTTGTCTACATGTTTTGTTTGTTTGCACTTTATGTCAGTTTGTAACGTTGTTTCAATGTTACATGTAACACCAGGTTCTGGAGAAACGTTGTACGGTCAGACACATATATATCTGAAATGACAAAGCTCAACTTCAGATTGTGTTGGTCCACTTCCATGAAGACTCCGGGTGATCAGGGCTCTTCTCTCAGGCAAGGTTTGTGGGTGCATATGTGGTGGATTCGAAGTTGAATGAGACCGAACAGGAAACAGAAAGCTTGAGTGTGCCATATCAACATGCTGAAAAGCTACGTTGAGCGAGAGAACATAGTGGTACAGGACGAAGCTGCAGAATAGTGAAATTCTGCACGATTTAGAAGCTCGTCTGTCCCACAGTCCGCAGGCAGGTTATTGGGTTAATTCAGCCACATGCCGCTTTGCTCTCTGACACATCTATAGGTACGTCTACTTGTTGGAGAAGTCCATGCCTACTGGTTCATAAACCTGATGGGACATTTCGGTTTGGTCCTGATAACTGAAAGGTTGATGCGATCACTAAACCAGATTCATTTCCATTTCCTCGAATGGAAGACTGCGTAGACAAGGTTGGTGCAGCCCGAGTTGTCATGAAATGAGACCTTCTGCAGGTTACTGGCAGGTTCTGTTGACTCCTCGTGCTGCTGAGATCTCTGCCTTTGTTACACCTGATAACTGTCTGCAATGCTCTGTGATGCCATTTGGGTTACGTAATGCGCCTGCTACCTTCTAGTGCTTCATATGTCACTGGAGTCCCTTTCTGTGAAGGTTATTCAGATTATAATATAATCTATTCATCCACCTGGACCAGCACATTGAGAAATTAGAACTTTTTTTAAGCGCCTTCAGCCAGTGTAACTAACCCTCAAGCGACTGTGACCTACTTAGGAGAAGAAGTGGGTCAAGGTCAAGTTCGACCCATGTAGGCCAAAGTTCAGGTTGTCATGAATTTCCCTGTCCCCAGTTTGAAATAGGAATTGCGGTGTTTGTCTTTTTTGGAGAAGGCTGGATTCTATCTGGGTTTTTTTTATCAGAACTTCTCAGATGTGTTCTGCCGTTAACCAAGCTGCTTCTTGGCAGTGCAACCTTGGTTTGGTCTCAGGACTGGAAGGATAGAGAAGGGAGGAAATACACGAGACAGACGCCCTGTTCACAGTAGCAGTCTACCCTGCACTTCTTCTTGGCCACACTGCTTTGTCTTTGTATCAAGGATTAATTTTACATCTTTCTGTTTATTAAAAGTTGGTAAAAATGTTTGTAGCGTTTTCCTTCCTGTTTCCTGGACCAGGACTCTCCTGATCAAGAACAATTAATTATATTGTCTTTGTATTTTGTAGCAGTCAGTCAATATTGAGAAGGCCAGAACTGATGGTCAAATAATGATTTATTGAAGCCGTCCGTGTCATCAACCAACGTAAGAGCTAAGCAAGAGCAGATACCAATAATTACGATCACATCCCCAGTCATGCACAGCACCTTACGTTATTTTCTATTTCTTTCCCTTAGCATAACAAATCACGTCTTTTCTCACAAACATTACAAGATGCTCAAATATACTTTAGTCATCGTTACAAACCTTGTTCCCTTATCAACTGATGCTAGATTTGTTGCTTTTAACTTTCTCGGTTGTCCTTTTCTCTGCGTTCCCACTGAGCCTTTCCTGCTTTACTTCGCGTCTTCTGTCTTACCTCAAGCTCAGTTCCGTTACCGTACTTCCGCTCACAAAGGGGTTATCAAAATAAGAGCGGGTAACATTACATTAATGTAAATCTTACGTTTTTTGGTCTTTACACTCCCATCAAATTATTTTCTGTTGAACATATGAAACACAAATAATTTATTAAAAAAAACTGTCACAAAAAGAATAACATAGTAAACATCTTAACGGCAGAGCCGTTAAGGTTTTCATTGTGACAAGGTGGTTTGGAGTAAGTGGCTCCAAACTTTGTGGATCATTGAGATTGTCTGTTGTTATGGGGCGGCTGTTTACTATTGCAGCTGCTTCATAGTAGAAGGTTCTGAGGGAAGAATCAGTGAGCCGACCGGGTGTGAGAGCCAATGTTGCATTAAGAACATTTCTTACAGTTCGTATTTGTCGTTCCCACACTCCACCTGCGTGACTAGCATGAGGTGTGTTTAGAATGAATTCACATTGTTTTTCTGCAAGGAAGGTTGTCAGTCTGTCAGCGTCCATTCCACTTTGTGCTGTGTTCAGCTCATTTTTGGCACCTATGAAGTTGGTACCCTGATCACATTTTATTTGTCTGACTGAGCCTCTTATGGCAATAAAACATCTGAGTCCATTTATAAAAGTATCTGTTGACAGATCCTCTAACATTTCAACATGGACTGCACGTGAATAGAAGCATGTGAAAAGGAGGCCATACCTTTTGTGTTCTTTCCGTGCTTGTTTGGTCAGGAACGGCCCAAAAACGTCCATACCACAGTATGTGAAGGGTGGAGTGTGTTCAATTCTCTCTGTGGGTAGATCTTTCATTTATTGTCCTTCCACAGGTCTCCTTTGTCTACGACAAAACACACACTGGCGAATATAGGATGCAACCTTTTGGCTTAACCTTGGAATCCAATACCCACTGGATCGTATCTCATTCATCGTGAAGCCTTTTCCTTGATGACTGACCCTTTCGTGGCATTGGGCAATTATCAGTTTTGCGATGTGATGTTCTCTGGGAATGATGGTTGGATGTTTAAATGAATTTGGGAGAGATGAATGTCGTAGTCTTCCTCCCACCTTAAGCACATTATCTTTGTCCAAGAAAACATCCAAGTTGTGCATTTTGTTGTTCTTTGATAGTTGTTTGCCTTTGTTTAGTGTATCTATTTCATTTTGATATGCTTTGTAAGTCCTTGATAATGACAGTTTCTGCATTTTGTCTTTCTGTCACAGTGGTGATCGTGTTTGATTTGTCTTTAAGCAGGTATCGTCTGAGACGTGCTACTGCACTGACTGCGCGGGACCAGGATGAGAACTTTCTGAGGCGGTCACTAAGGCTTGCATGTTCAGCAGTTTGTGTACTTAGTGTCTGCACCTTTTTCACCTTTGGTGGGTGTTGTATTTCTCTTTCCCATAGGAATTTAGGGCCAGTAAGCCAATTGGATGAGAGTAGTTCATTTACTGACATGCCCCTGGAAGCCATGTCTGCTGGGTTTTCGGCAGTAGGCACATGAAACCATTGTTGTGGTGTGGTATTGTTGCGGATTTTCTGCACTCTATTCGTGACAAAGGTGTGAAAACGCCTTGCCTCATTATTTAGGTATCCTACAGTCACTTTAGAGTCAGTCCAAAAGAACTCTTCGACATTGTCATAAAGTAGTTCCTCTCTCAGCATGTTGCTCACGGTGACTGACACTGTGGCTGCGGTAAGTTCCAGCCTTGGGATTGTGGTGATTTTTGTGGGTGAGACACGTGCTTTGTCCATAATGAAGGCACAATGAACTTCCTTGTCTTTGTTTAAGAGTCTGAGATAAGAACATTGTCCATATCCTGTGGTGCTTGCGTCAGAAAAGTGATGTAATTCTCTTTTCACCACATCTCCAAAATCTGCAGGAACATAACATCTGCTTATTTGTAATTTTCTCAAATTGTGAAGATCTCCCTTCCAGCGCTCCCACCGTGGCCTGAGATGCTCTGGTATCGGGTCGTCCCAATTCGTTCCTTGGCGGCACATTTCTTGGAGGATTCCTTTGCCATTGAGCACGTAAGGAGCTATGAATCCAAGGGGGTCATATATTGCCGCAACTGTGGATAGGATGCCTCGCCGGGTTGGTGGTTGGTCTTTTAGTGTGATGTTGAACGTGAAGCAATCTTCCTCCACGTTCCAGTAAATGCCAAGTGCTCTTTCAGTCTGTGCTTCATTAAATGTCAAGTCCTTTGTTTTTGTATCTGTGGCATGCTCTGAGGTCGGAATACTATTCAGAACGTTGATGTTGTTGGACACAAACTTGTGTAACCTTAATCCACCCTTTGCGCACAATTCACGTGCTTCTTTTGCCAGTTGTATAGCATCCTTGTCTGTCTCTGCGCTGGTGACGCCGTCATCTACGTAGAAGTTTCTTGTTATGAACCGTGAGCCCGCAGGATATGCAAGGCTGTTCTCTTTGGCTAAATGTTTCAGTCCATAGTTCGCACAACCAGGTGACGAAACAGCGCCAAAGAGATGAACTGTCATTCTGTATGCTTGCGGTTGGCTGTTTATGTCACCATCTTTCCACCATAAGAAGCGCAAGTAATTGCGATCGCTTTCTTTGACCTGAAACTGGTGGAACATTTTCTCGATGTCACACATCAGCGCTATTTGGTGCTGTCTGAAGCGCACAAGAACACCCATAAGACTGTTGATCATGTCGGGGCCAATCAGTAAATGTTCATTAAGACAGGTACCTTTGTGTTTGGCGGAACAGTCGAAGACCACACGTAACCTGTCAGGTTTCTTTGGATGATAGATGCCATGGTGTGGTATGTACCATGTCTTGCCAGGGAGTCCGATATCATCAGTCTCTTCTGCATCACCTCTTTCAATGATGTCATTCATGTATTTCCTGTAATCCTCCTTGTATTTTTCGTCTTTCATGAGTTTGCGTTTGAGCTTGTTTAGTCTGTTTTCAGCAAGTTGTCTGTTCTCTGGCATTTGTGGCTTTTCTCTAAATGGCAATGGCATCTCCAAATGTCCCGTTTCCGTCTGTGTTATGCCTTGCTCAAGCTTCTGGAGGAATATTAAATCATTTACATTTACATTTATGGCATTTATCAGACGCCCTTATCCAGAGCGACTTACAATCAGTATTTACAGGGACAGTCTCCCTGAAGCAACTTAGGGTTAAGTGTCTTGCTCAGGGACACAATGGTAGTAAGTGGGATTTGAACCCGGGTCTTCTGGTTCATAGGCGAGTGTGTTACCCACTAGGCTACTACCACCCTCTTGTGGTAGTAGTAAATCCTCTTGTGATACAGTCTTTTCGTTTCTGTCCGTCTCTTTGAAATCTCTTTCCAGAGCAAGTATTGCATCTGCTGGAGTGGAGTGAGGGATTTCTTTAACTGTGACTCTGTGGCAGAGGCTGCTGTCTATAACCGTTTCATTGCAAAGCGCTGCGTTGCCTACTATGCTCCATCCTAAGTCCGTGCGAATAGCATAGGGCTCACCATCTTTTCCTAAGACTATTCGTTTAGGTGCAAGAGCCCTGGGACAGGTGTAACCTATAAGGAGACCCACTTCACAACTGAGGAGTGGAGGGATCTCATCTACAATAGGCAGTAAATGACTCCACTGTTTGGCTGTTTCACATGTGGGTATGTGTTCCCTGTTAGCAGGTAAGCAATCCTTGGAGTATGCCGTGGGGAGCTTTATGACTGTGGCTGAGTTGTAACCTCTCACCAAGAGATCAGACACCCTTCCACTACTTACGACAGCATTTTTACCCATCATGGTAGTCAAATTCAGTTTTACTGGACAAACATCTGCCTGCAGCTCCTGCGTTACATCCTGATCCACAAAGACAGCATCGCTCTGAGTGTCTAATAATGCATAGACCAATTTTTCCTTGAGTGGATTGGTGGTGGTTGACAGCCATACTGGGACTATCATTGAGGTGCTGACGGTCTGTTCTGATCTGGCAACATTAAGTGACATGGCTGTTGCAGTTACAGGTGAGTTACCTTGATTTGCATTCTCCGTACTCCCACGTGTTTGTCTTTGCAAACCGTTACTGCAGTTTTCATCATGAAGACACACAGGATGTCTCTTTGTGCAGGTTTCGCAAGTGAGGCGACGTCTGCAGTCCTTAGCATGGTGTCCTTTATTCAGACAGCCATAACAAAGTTTATTGTCTCTCACATATTTCTTTCTATTTTCTGGAGACATCTTTAAGAAGTCTGGGCATTTGTGAAGCTGATGTGCGTGCTGGCACAACATGCATGGAGAACTGTTAGGTGTCTTTGTTACTGTCCGTTTGTCACTTTGTACAGTTGCATTTGTGTTAAATACACCTGCTTTACTCCCACTGATTACCCTTGTACTCCTTTTATCAATATTTGTTTCAGTGCGGCGAAGTGCGTGAATGGAGGTGACTGGGTTGCAAGCAACTTCCGCTTCTAATGAGAGGAAGGAAGCAAAATCACAAAAACTTGGAAACTCACCACCCTCCATCAAAGTTTTTGTTACCTGTCTATTCCATCTTGCATTTATCCAGTCCGGTAGTTTGTGCAACAATCTTTGGTTTTCTTCGCAGTCGTTGAGTATTTGTAGTCCCTTTACGTGAGGCATAGCAAGCTTGCATGCATTTATGAAATCTGCAAGGTTCCTTAATCCATCAGCGTCTCTGGACTGCACCTTTGGCCAATTCGCTAGCTTCTCTCTAAATGCCTTTTGTATCATGAAAGGTTGACCGTATCTTTGGTTTAGTTTATCCCAAGCATCTTTGTATGCCTCTTCATCGTTTCTGAAGAAAGTTCCTTCAAGACATTTGCGAGCCGACCCAGTTACATATCTTTTTAAGTAGTACATTTTATCTGCCGCTGAGAGGCCCTTTCGTTCAATCAGGGACATGAATGTGGATTTCCTCTCTATGAAATTTATTGGATCACCACTAAACACTGTTGGTTCTGGCGTGGGAAGTTTGTTCATTTTTATGCTGTCTTGCACTGCTTGTGCTAGCTCAGAGACATCCGAGTGAGCTGTTTGCACAGGAATGAAGGGGAGAGCTGGTATGGGCTGTTTGGGTGTGAAGTTTGGGCTAACTGGTTCGCCTTTTATTGACTGTTCATCCTCCACCAGTGATAACTCTCTATCATATGCTTCCAACCTGGCTCGAGCCGCTTTTACTTCCTTCTGCGCTCTTAAGCGTTCCAGCTCTGAATTTTGCGCTGCCATTTGTTCCTTGTGCTCCTCCTCTAGAGCCTTTATCCTTTCTCTTTGTCTTTGTTCCTCTAATACAACCTCATATTCTGCCTCTTTTGCTGCTAATTCCGCTGCTGCTTCGGCTCGCTTTGCGGTAAGCTGTGAAGCTGAGGATCGTTGGCTGTGGTTTGATGCCGCGGTCGAGCCATATATGGACAAGGCATAGTCACGCTGTAAAAGTCCACGTAAACGAGTTCTTTCACGCTCTGCATCAAAATCTCCATCAACACCACTTATTCTCTCCAGAATTATTCTTACAACTTCATGAGTTACTGCTTCACATGCATCAATCTTTCTCCTTATGTCAGATGCTGGTGCCACTTGGTTTCTCATTTCTGAATAGAACATCAATATATTGTCTCTCCTTTGTTCTATTATGTCTGCAAGTTCTGACATCTCTTCGTCTGTGATATCTGTCTTTAGCTTTTCTCTTGTTTCTCGAACTTGCGTTTTCCATTATTCATAAAGAGTTGTTAGTCTCCTTTCCTTTTGGCTCAATTCTTCCTTTCGGTATGTTAGCATCCTTTCAGTTTGTACTTTAACTCTTTCAGAACGTCTTGGTAAGTCTGACATGCTTTGAGCTTTATCTTGAAGCTCACTTAACATTTGTTCTTTGCATGTGATTGGATCTTTAATGTATTGTTGTGAATTTGTGACCGTTTGACTTGGTGATGCAGCTTGCACATCTTCCATTTGAGACTCTTTCGATCCGTTTCGTCTTCTGACCAACTTCTGCCACTTCTGCCACGTCGCGGGTATTACCTTAAACCACGTAGTGCAGCGGGAGGCGGCGGTCAAGCTCTTACTGTAGCAGTCAGTCAATATTGAGAAGGCCAGAACTGATGGTCAAATGATGATTTATTGAAGCCGTCCGTGTCATTAACCAACGTAAGAGCTAAGCAAGAGCAATAATTACGATCACATCCCCAGTCATGCACAGCACCTTACGTTAGTATATTTCTTTCCCTTAGCATAACAAATCACGTCTTTTCTCACAAACATTACAAGATGCTCAAATATACTTTAGTCATCGTTACAAACCTTGTTCCCTTATCAACTGATGCTAGATTTGTTGCTTTTAACTTTTTCGGTTGTCCTTTTCTCTGCGTTCCCACTGAGCCTTTCCTGCTTTACTTCGCGTCTTCCGTCTTACCTCAAGCTCAGTTCCGTTACCGTACTTCCGCTCACAAAGGGGTTATCAAAATAAGAGCGGGTAACATTACATTAATGTAAATCTTACGTTTTTTGGTCTTTACAATGCTGTTGTGAATTGTAGTTGTGAACATCACTTAGAGGTGACTTTTACAGATTGTTTCACAAGAGACTGCAGAATAACCTCCCCTGAATAAACAGTAAATTCCCCTCCTCTTTAACAGAGACACATTTAAACACAATAACCAGTCAGTGTGTAACAGTGGAAGGACAATTTATTGCACAATTTCAAATAAACCAAACATACACAATGGTCAGGATCAAATAAAACTGTGTTTCATAACACAATGAAAAAAAATTAAAATAATTGTCAGATAGGGAATCTATGAGCATTCAAAAAAAATCTCAAACCAAAATCAACATTTCATGTGTTTTAAATATAATACTTAAATTGAACATATAATATGGGTCAAATATAATTTCCCCATATATAATATAGGTTAAAAAATGTCTGCTACAGCAATTAATTAAGCAACAGCAATATAATTCTGTCACAGCCAATACACCTCCAGCCCACCAGAGAGCACCAGACCAGACAGAGAGACGGCGACCCGGAAGCGGAAACGAGAGCGGAAACCGGGTCGCCGTCTTCCTGTCTGGTGCTCTTTGAGTTGAATTTATTCCCAGAGACGCTAGCCTTGTTTTCCCACGCCCAGCTGACCAGAATCAACGACCACGAGCCTTGCCTGCCCCCTTTGTTACGACGATCTCCTGACGGATTCTACCTCGACACCACGACCTTCGCCTGCCATTGACACCAAGTTTGCCTGACCCTTGTGACAAGACGATCTCCCCGCTACCCCCCACGAAGCCCTAGTTCCCTCCACGCCGCGCTACGGCGCGTCCACGACTACACTCCCGTCCCAACTCACCTCCGGCCTCCCTCTCCCCGACCAAACGCCTCCGGTCCTCCTCCACAGCGCGTCCTATGTCTGCTCGCCGTTTGACGACTTGTCCCCTTGCTCCCAGCATGCCTGCAAATGCGTCCCCGAACTCCAGCAGTGACAGTAAGAGCAGGCCATCTCCTGACGCAGCAGGCATGTCCACCATGCAAGAGACGCTCGGTCAGCTGACCGCGTTCCTACAGCTGCAGCACATCGCCATCCAGGATCACCAAGACACGCAGCTCCAGCAACAACGCGCACTTCTCCAGGTCAGCTCCGCTCTCGCTGACCTTTCGGTACATGTCCACGCGCTGCAGTCCCGGCCCAGCTGTCCCGGTCCTGCAGTCTCCACTCCAGAGTCATGTATGTCCACCCTGGCAGGATTGGCCCCCCTGCCACATTATGACGGTGATTCCAAGAGTTGTCGCGGATTTATCACGCAGTGCCGGCTGCTTCTCCGCCTCCAAGCCGCCCACCTCCCTGACGAAGAAACGGCGGTCGCGTATATTATTACGCGGCTGACCGGACGCGCGCTGGAGTGGGTCACGCCGCTGGTAGAGCGACGCGACCCGATCTGTCTGTCTGTCCCCGCCTTCCTGGACCGCTTCCAGACCGTGTTTCAGGGAGAGACCGGGCGACGCGTGTCGTCTTTGCGGCTCATGTCGCTACGCCAGGGAAATCGGAGCGTGAACGATTACGCGATTGAATTCCGAACCGTGGCGAACGAGCGCGACCAAGAACGGTGTAGCCACGCCCCTTTCCACTGTGGCCCCGCCGTGCGCCTGCATGACGCCCCTAGGGCTCCGCCACCCCGTGGATCCTACGAACCCATGCAAATGAGCCGAGCCCGACCCCCACTCACTCCCCAGGAACGAAAGCAGCGAGAAGAGCAGAAATGCTGCCATTACTGTGGAGAACCTAACCACCTCAGTGCCGTCTGTCCCAACCGTCGAATCTAAAAACCACACCCATCTGGAAAAAACCCACGCTTCCCTGAGGTCCGGAGCCCCCTGGCGAGGACCAAGGCCATTCCCAGAGTCACCACCCGCTGCTCACTTCCCATCATCGTCTGCTGGAATAAACCCAGACCCGGCCACCATCAGGGGCGAGCGCTGGTGGACTCCGGGGCGGCCATGAACTTGATCGACGTCGATCTGGCCACCCGACTCCAGCTCCCTGTCTCCCGGTGTGATCCTCCCCGTGCGGTTATGAGACTGGATGGCAGCCCGTTGGGCTCAGGGAGAATCCTTTTCCAAACCCCTACTAATCTGCCTTGAGCCCAATCATGTGGAAACCATGACATTCTACTTAACCACGACCCCCCATGACCCAATTGTGTTAGGATACCCATGGCTGACCACCCACGAGCCCCACATTGACTGGACCACAGGCACCATCAAACAGTGGGGACGCCAATGCATCCACCACCAACCCCGACAGGCCACTCCCCCGAACCGCTCTGGACCCACACATGTAGCAACGGTGAGACTCGGTCACGCCCCTCAACCCATGCCATGCTCGCTGCCTAGGACCAAGACCCCGGTCCAAAACTGCAAACCACGCCCATTAGCTGAAACCACGCCCCTTAGAGACAATGTGACCCAAAAGCTGCCAGAGACCACACCTCGATTTCCACATGACACCACCTCCTCCTTACTGGGGGTCCCTGACTGTTACCATGACCTTGCTGCGGTCTTTGACAAGGACAAGGCAGCAGAGCTGCCCCCCCATAGACCTTATGATCTGGCGAATGACCTGCTCCCTGGCGCCTTACCACCACGAGGCCGACTGTACTCGCTCTCACTTCCAGAGCGAAAGGCGATGGACGAGTACATCACGGCATCCCTGGCTAGCGGCATAATCCATCCTTCCACCTCTCCAGCTGCTGACCCGTTCTTTTTTGTGGGTAAGAAAGACGGGGGACTGCGGCCATGCATTGATTATCGGAAGCTGAACGCGATAACTAAAAAGAACCGGTACCCCCTACCACTTCTGAACACCGCCTTTGATCTCCTGGCAGGGGCCACCGTCTTTACCAAGCTGGACCTCCGGAATGCATACCACCTCGTTCAGATCCGGGAAGGGGACGAGTGGAAGACGGGTTTTATCACGCCATCCGGACACTATGAGTATTTGGTAATGCCCTTTGGTCTCTCAAACAGCCCAGCCGCCTTCCTTCCGTTAATGACATCCTCAGAGACATGTTGGATCAATTTGTGTTCGTCTACCTAGATGACATTCTAATTTACTCACCTCTCGACCCACATCTCCCACGTCAGAAAGGTCCTCCAGCGCCTTCTACAAAACCGTCTCTTTGTGAAATTGGAAAAGAGTACTTTTCACACAGCGGAAATCTCCTTCCTGGGGTTCCAAATCAGCCCCCAAGGAATTGCCATGGATCCCATCAAGACAACCGCAGTCACGGACTGGCCTGTACCCACCACCATTCGTCAGCTACAACAGTTCCTCGGATTCGCCAACTTTTACCGTCGCTTCATACGTAACTTCAGCAAGGTGGCACAACCCATGACCTCCCTCCTTAAAGACCAACCAACCCGACTCCACTGGAACCCCCAAGCTCAACAGGCATTCAGCCAACTCAAACAGCTATTCACCACGGCCCCCATCTTATTCCACCCAGACCCCCAACTCCCATTCGTCGTTGAAGTCGACGCGTCTAGTCTAGGCGTGGGGGCGGTACTATCGCAACGCAACCCCCTGGACCACAAATTGCACCCATGTGCCGCCTTCTCCTGAAGACTAAACCCGGCGGAGT
Organism: Denticeps clupeoides; assembly: GCF_900700375.1. Taxonomy (NCBI): domain Eukaryota; kingdom Metazoa; phylum Chordata; class Actinopteri; order Clupeiformes; family Denticipitidae; genus Denticeps; species Denticeps clupeoides. The sequence continues at coordinate 5,080,098 of NC_041717.1, forward strand.
GGAACTATGATGTCGGGAACAGGGAACTCCTGGCCATCAAACTGGCCCTGGAGGAGTGGCGCCATTGGCTGGAGGGGGCAGTCCACCCATTTTTGGTACTGACAGACCACAAAAATCTGCCGTACCTGTCAAGTACAGCGGCTTGTAGTGCAGTGTTGTGGGTTGTAAGGTGTTTTGGATTTTGCTGACTGGTGCTCGTTGGGTGGATCCTCGTTGGGCGTGTTCGCGGGATCCTGGACTGCGTGATCCGGCGCAGCTGCGGAGTGGAGCGCATGGAGACCGACGTGTGAACACTTCCGGTTTGACTATTCGTGCGACCATTCGTTTCGTGGGTTGGGTAGACAAGTTTTCATACTGGTCGGGGGGAGCCGACCAGTATTTTTAAGATCTTTTCTTATTAGATAGGTATATGTTTTAGGTAATTAGTAATGCTGTGTGTATGGGGGTTAAGATAACCAGCCTGGTTGGTCACCATACTGATTTTATTACCCACCCAACCCTCTTAAAATGTGCATTTGTGGTGCTTCACTTGCGGTTTGAAAACATGTGTCTTGTGTGATCTCCGATTTCTGATGAATTGTGGGTTTGTATGTGTGCTCTGAATTGTCACGATTTGCTGTGTGTACCGGGAAGGGTGGCTTTAACCCGGCAGTACTAGTGAGGAGTAACCGTTCCTGGCAGTGTTATTCTCCTGCGCCCCAACATTCATTTTGTCTGATGTTATTTAAATATTAAATAAAGTGTATTGTTTAAATCATACTTTGCGTGTTGCCTGTGTCTGGGGTGGACAAAGTGGAAGTAATAAGTAACCTTACGGTCACGACATACCTCCAAAACGCCCAACGCCTTAACCCACGGCAAGCACGGTGGGCCTTGTTCTTCACACGGTTCAAATTCACCGTATCCTACATCCCTGGCACCAAGGGGCAGTGGTGGCCTAGCGGTTAAGGAAGCGACCCCGTAATCAGAAGGTTGCCGGTTCGAATCCCGATCCGCCAAGGTACCACTGAGGTGCCACTGAGCAAAGCACCGTCCCCACACACTGCTCCCCGGGCGCCGGTCACTGCTCACTCAGGGTGATGGGTTAAATGCAGAGGACAAGTTTCACTGTGTGCACCGTGTGCTGTGCTGCTGTGTATCACATGTGACAATCACTTCACTTTATTATTTGAATGCGAAGGCTGATGCCCTGTCCCGCCGGTACACCCCAGAGGCTGAGGACAATCCGTCCTCCCCCATCCTCTCCCAGCCGTTCCTACTGGCCCCCGTACGCTGGACCCTCATGCAAGAGGTGATTGCGGATCACACACACCACCCCCCACCTCGGACCACGCCTCCCAACCTCACGTACGTGTCACCCCCTCTCCGACCACGCATCCTACAATGGGGGCATGACACTCCATTGGCCGGACACCCTGGACGTCAGCGCACCCGGGCCAACATTCAGCAGACGTTCTGGTGGACAGGCCTGGCCTCAGACGTATAGGCATACGTTGCCGCTTGTAACACCTGCGCCTCACACAAGGCCGACACACAAAGACCCCAATGCCTTCTCCTTCCCCTGCCTCGCCCCCATCGTCCATGGTCCCATGTCTCCATGGATTTCATCACGGGACTGCCACGATCAAGAGGGATGACCACGATTATGGTACTCGTGGACCGTTTTTCAAAGATGGCCCGGTTCATTGCCCTTCCAGGACTCCCAACAGCTGCGCGAACCACCGACATTGTCCTCCAAGAAGTGGTGCGGCAGTTTGGACCCCCAGTAGACCTCCTCTATGACCGGGGCCCCCAGTTCATCGCCAGGTTCTGGCGTCACTTCTGGGGACAACTGGGGGTATCGGTCAGTCTGTCGTCAGGGTACCACCCCCAGTCCAATGGCCAGACCGAGAGGGTCAACCAGGAGGTGGAGACCTACCTTCGCTGCTACTGCTCGGCCCGACCAACCTCCTGGTCCCAACACCTCCTCTTGGCGGAGCTTGCACGGAACCAGACACTGAGTTTGCCTGACCCTTGTGACAAGACGATATCCCCGCTACCCCCCCACGAAGCCCTAGTTCCCTCCACGCCGCGCTGCGGCGCGTCCACGACTACACTCCCGTCCCAACTCACCTCCGGCCTCCCTCTCCCCGACCAAACGCCTCCGGTCCTCCTCCCCAGCGCGTCCTATGTCTGCTCCCCGTGTGACGACTTGTCCCCTTGCTCCCAGCATGCCTGCAAATGCGTCCCCGAACTCCGGCAATGACAAATTCAAATCATTTAATTCAAAACGGAACTATGTACAGTTTTAATAAGATCAACTGAACATACAGCAAAAATATAAAGTATAAAAAAAGGGCATTTCAACACAATGAAATAAAAAAAACAATGAGAACACTTTACATTAACAACGAAACGTGTCTTCTGTATTTAACCATCACCCTGAGGGAGCAGTGGGCAGCCATGACAGGCGCCCGGGGAGCAGTGTGTGGGGACGTTGCTTTGCTCAGTGGCACTTCGGTCACAACTTGGCAGATCTGTATTCGAACCAACAACCTTCTGATTACAGGGCCGCTTCCTTAACTGCTAGGCCACCACTGCCCTCAACAGATTTCTATTCCCTCCTCAGCTTCGTTGTCCTCGTATGCCACTCTCTCCAGATGTTCTCTCCACGGGATGTTCCTGAAATGATCTCTGCACTCCAGACGTCCGTCTGATTGCCCAGCTTCTCTCTTACCTCCATTAAAACCACCATGTCACGAATTCCAGAGAACAGAAATTGTGTTGGTCAGTCATGAATGGTCTACTTGTGTCTGGTTCCGGGGTGTCACCTTCCTGATCCTGCTGCCCTAATCACAGCTTTTGACACGGACAGTTTATGACGGTCTAAGCTGCTGTCTCACCGACCGAAAACATTTCATCACATTGGCAGCAACGTATTGCAGCATGAAGCTAATTACAATCCAAAAAAGCGAACCAGAATCACAGAGAAGAATTGTCAATCTCAGCTCTCCCCTTGTTTACAGCCCTTCTTCTTGTGCCAGTGGTGGGGCGCACCGAGTATACACTCGGCAAACTGATGCAAAAGAAAACGAAAGACCTGCTGCCATTGGCTACAGGAATGTAGACAGAAGAGGTGAACATCCTGCAACACACAGCCAGAAATAAAATCACACCTGATCAGAAACATCACGGCAGAAAGAATTTGGGGCGGGACATGACGGGGAATTTACCTGTTAGTTTTAGTCAGCAGGCCAAATGCCACCCCATGTTGTTCTGGTGAGTGGCTCTCACTCCCAGTCTGCCCCTCCTCCTCCTCCTGCTGGTCCTTGGGAAGAGCTCGCTTCTTCTGTCTATGTCGCTGAAGCTGACTGCTGCTCCCAAGTCACCTGTAGCAAGAAATGAGAGAACATTACGCTCAAATTAATTGGAGTTGGAGGACCAGGGCAATACTCACCAATTTTCACTTCACCCTGACTGGTAACCATGATGTTGTCACTGTGGATCATCTTCATTTGGTGGAAATAAGATAGTGAGTGGGCCACCCTCATCAGTCATATCAAGTTTGATTCAGATTGGACGTTGCATGTGCAACTTACTGTTATATGGCGAGTCATGTTAATCCTAGGAAGTTTGGTGCAGATTTGGTGTTGTGGGCAAATGACACACACGTCCTCTTCCATTGCAAATTCTTGACATTTTAAGTTACTTCTTGTGTCCACGTGGTGGCGCTGTGAACATTCCAGAAACATAATGCCCCTACGTTTTTCAGATCGGTATACTTACCAGTCTTATCGAGATTGTATAGAGACCCAGGACCCTCATCCATCATATCAAGTTTGATTAAGGTTGGACGTTACATGTGTGAATGACAGCAATTTCCTGTTACACGGCGAATTATTAAAATTATTCAATGATTCCATGTGCAAACCACGTAACAAAATCTCACATCACAATTTAACATCACCATGGCATTAAGATGTGACTCACCAAAAACCATATAGAGCTGATATATTTTCTAAGAGTTTGTTAATTTGACAATTGTTACCACTAATTGTAAACCAATAGCAGTACAAAGCAATTGTTAATACTCAAAAATACTGCAACTGAGCTTATAGACAGTAAACAAAGTCACAATTCATACCTTCACAAAACACAATATTACTCTTGATTGAAACCACACAATTGTTGAACAAAATCCACACTTACCTGCCTGCCTACCTCTATTTTTACCTAAATTCCTGTTTTCACACTGACCTACCTCACTTTTTTCTGAAATACATATTTGCCTACCTCAATCCTGCAAATTAGCTCATAAATACAGTAAAAAAGGTCATGATTCATACTTTCACTAAACAAAATATTACTTTTGATTGACAATTGTTAATAAAACTGAAACCTAAACAGTAATCCTTACAGAGCTTGTTACCTGCATACCTACCTACCAACTTTAAGCACTATGAAGACTCATCTGACTGCACCTTCACAAAGACAATATCACAATATCACCTTCACAAAGTCAATATGCCCTGCCCCTAATTCACACTTCAGACCCTGAAATTAGAATAGTACACAATACATCACTTAATTGACACCCCACATTAAAATAAAAAAAGGATTCATACATTTACCAAACAATAATACTCATGATACATCCCTTAAATTATTATTACTACAAATACCCATTTTACCTCTGTGCATACCTCTATATTTCCCTAAACGCATTCCTGTTTTCACACTGACCCTCCTCACATTTTTTTCTGAAATATATATTTACCTTCCTCAACCCTGCAAATGAGCTCATAAATAAAAAAAAAAACACAAATGTTGCTTTTGCTTGACACAGTTGTTAATAAGAAAGCACAACCCTGCAACTAAGCTTTAAAAAACACATAATTAAACTAATTAAACTAATTAAAAGAGACAAAAGTTAATACTACAATCCAGACACAAAGCTTTTAAATAAAACAGTAAAAGAATAAAAAAAGATTCATACCTTTCCAACCATGACCAACATAAAAATGGACGTAAAGCACTGAGAAGACTGATCTGACTACACAGTTCTCTATTCGAACCAACAACCTTCTGATTACGGGGCCGCTTCCTTAACTGCTAGGCCACCACTGCCCTCAACAGATTTCTATTCCCTCCTCAGCTTCGTTGTCCTCGTATGCCACTCTCTCCAGATGTTCTCTCCACGGGATGTTCCTGAAATGATCTCAGCACTCCAGACGTCTGTCTGATTGCCCAGCTTCTCTCTTACCTCCATTAAAACCACCATGTCACGAATTCCATAGAACAGAAATTGTGTTGGTCAGTCATGAATGGTCTACTTGTGTCTGGTTCCGGGGTGTCACCTTCCTGATCCTGCTGCCCTAATCACAGCTTTTGACACGGACAGTTTATGACGGTCTAAGCTGCTGTCTCACCGACCGAAAACATTTCATCACATTGGCAGCAACGTATTGCAGCATGAAGCTAATTACAATCCAAAAAAGCGAACCAGAATCACAGAGAAGAATTGTCACTCTCAGCTCTCCTTGTTTACAGCCCTTCTTCTTGTGCCAGTGGTGGGGCGCACCGAGTATACACTCGGCAAACTGATGCAAAAGAAAACGAAAGAGCTGCTGCCATTGGCTACAGGACTGTAGACAGAAGAGGTGAACATCCTGCAACACACAGCCAGAAATAAAATCAGACCTGATCAGAAACATCACGGCAGAAAGAATTTGGGGCGGGACATGACGGGAATTTACCTGTTAGTTTTAGTCAGCAGGCCAAATGCCACCCAATGTTGTTCTGGTGAGTGGTTCTCACTCCCAATCTGCCTCTCCTCCTCCTGGGGACCAGGGCAATACTTCACCCTGCCTGGTAACCATGATGTTGTCGCTGTGGATCACCTTCATTTGGTGGAAATAAGATAGTGAGTGGGCCACCCTCATCAGTCATATCAAGTTTGATTCAGATTGAACGTTGCATGTGCAACTTACTGTTATATGGCGAGTCATGTTAATCCTAGGAAGTTTGGTGCAGATTGGGTGTTGTGGGCAAATGACACAAACGTCCTCTTCCATTGCAAATTCTTGATATTTTAAGTTACTTCTTGTGTCCACGTGGTGGCGCTGTGAACATTCCAGAAACATAATGCCCCTACGTTTTTCAGATCGGTATACTTACCAGTCTTATCGATATTGTATAGAGACCCAGGACCCTCATCAGTCATATCAAGTTTGATTAAGTTTGGACGTTACATGTGTGAATGACAGCAATTTCCTGTTACACGGCGAATTATTAAAATTATTCAATGATTCCATGTGCAAACCACGTAACAAAATCTCGCCTCAATCCTGCAAATTGCTCATAAATACAGTAAAAAAGGTCACGATTCATACTCTCACTAAACACAATGTTACTTTAGATTGACAATTGTTAATAAAACTGAAACCTAAACAGTAATCCTTACAGAGCTTGTTACCTGCATACCTACCTACCAACTTTAAGCACTATGAAGACTCATCTGACTGCACCTTCACAAAGACAATATCACAATATCACCTTCACAAAGTCAATATGCCCTGCCCCTAATTCACACTTCAGACCCTGAAATTAGAATAGTACACAATACATCACTTAATTGACACCCCACATTAAAATAAAAAAAAAAGATTCATACATTTACAAAACAATAATACTCATGATACATCCCTTAAATTATTATTACTACAAATACCCATTTTACCTCTGTGCATACCTCTATATTTCCCTAAACGCATTCCTGTTTTCACACTGACCCTCCTCACATTTTTTTCTGAAATACATATTTACCTTCCTCAACCCTGCAAATGAGCTCATAAATAAAAATAAAAAAAAACACAAATGTTGCTTTTGCTTGACACAGTTGTTAATAAGAAAGCACAACCCTGCAACTAACACATAATTAAACTAATTAAACTAATTAAAAGAGACAAGTGTTAATACTACAATCCAGACACAAAGCTTTTAAATAAAACAGTAAAAGAATAGAAAAAAGATTCATACCTTTCCAACCATGACCAACATAAAAATGGACGTAAAGCACTGAGAAGACTGATCTGACTACACAGTTCACAATAAAAAGAAAAAAAAATCATACCTTTATAAAACAGTAAGACTCATAAAACACCACTTAAATTATTATTATTACAACAAAAACCACATTTACCTGCGTGCATACCTCTATATTTACGTAAATGCATTCCTTTTTTCTCACTAATCTACCTCACTTTTTTCTGAAATACATATTTACCAAATAAAAACAGCTCATAAATACAGTAACAAAGAAAGTAACACTATGTTACTTTTTCTTGACACAGTTGATAATAAGAAAACACAACCATGCAACTAAGCTTAAAAATAATTAGTAAAAAAAAAGTCTTAATGCCATTAAAAAACAAAATTAAACTTATATGACAACAGACAAGTGTTAATCCAGCAACTAAGCTTTTAAATAAAACAGTGAAAGAATAAAAAAAAAGATTCATACCTTTCCAACCATGACCAACATAAAAATGGACGTAAAGCACCGAGAAGACTGATCTGACTACACAGTTCACACTAATAAGAAAATAAAAAAAGATTCATACCTTTATAAAACAGTAATACTCATAATACACCCTTTAAATTATTATTACAAAAAAAAACACATTTACCTGCGTGCATACCTCTATATTTATGTAAATGCATTCCTGTTTTCACACTAATCTACCTCACTTTTTTCTGAAATACTTATTTACCTATCATGCAAATAAATACAGCTCATAAATACAGTATCATAAATAAAAGTAACACTATGTTACTTTTTCTTGACACAGTTCTTAATAAGAAAACACAACCCTGCAACTAAGCTTAAAAATAATTAGTAAAAAAAAAAAAAGTCTTAATGCCATTAAAAAACAAAATTAAACTTATATGACAACAGACAAGTGTTAATCCAGCAACTAAGCTTTTAAATAAAACAGTGAAAGAATAAAAAAAAGATTCATACCTTTCCAGACATGACCAACATAAAAATGGATGTAAAGCACTGAGAAGACTGATCTGACTACACAGTTCACAATGAAAAGAAAAAGATTCATACCTTTATAAAAAAGTAATACTTATTAAACACCCCATAGATTATTCTTATTAAAAAAAACACACTTTTACCTGCCTGCATACCTCTATATTTACCTAAATGAATTCCTGTTTTCACACTACCTCACTTTTTTTACTGAAATACATATTTACCTACCTTAATGCGATAAATGAGCTCATACATGCAGTAAAAAACATTGAGATTCATATCATTACAGAAAAAAACTATATGAAAACAGACATAAAGCACTCTAAAGACTGACCTGACTACACAGTAACAAAGAAAAGAGAAAAATGAGCTCATACATGCAGTAAAAAAAGGTCACGATTCATACTCTCACAATATTACTTTTGATTTGACAATTGATAATAAAACTCAAACCCGCAACCAAACTTGTAATTAACAGTAATCCTTACAGAGCTCGTTACCTGCGTATCTACCTACATACTTCAAGCACTATGAAAACTGATCTGACTCCAACTTCACAAAAACAATCAATACACCCTGCCTCTAATTCACACTTCAGAAGAACCTGAAATTATAATACTACAAAAAAAACACACAATATTACACTTAATTGACACCACACAATCACTGCAAATCATGCAAATGAGCTAATAAACACAGTAAAAATGTTGAGATTCATATCTTTCCAAATGTGATCAACATAAAAATGAACATCAAGCAATCTGAAGACTGATCTGACTGCACAGTCACAAAGAAATAAAAAAAAAAAAGATTCATACACTAACTAAACAGTAATACTCATGTAATACTCATGATACACCCCTTAAATTATTACAACAAAATCCAAAATTACCTGCCTGCATACCTCTATGTTTACCTAAATTCCTGTTTCCACACTGACCTACCTCACATTTTTTATAAAATACATATTTTCTCACCTCAATCCTGCAAATGAGCCCATTAATACTGAAGAATCATGATTCATACTTTCACTAAACACAATAATGCTCTTGACTGACACAATTGTTAATAAAACACAACCCTGCAACTAAGCTTAAAAATAATTAGTAAAAATAGTCTAGATTAATTCCATAAAAAAAAACAATATCAAACTTAATTGACAACAGACAAGTGTTAATACTACAATCCAGCAACTAAGCTTAAAAAAAAAAAAAAAACAGTAAAAGAATAAAAAAAAGATTCATACCTTTCCAAACATGACCAACATAAAAATGGATGTAAAGCACTGAGAAGACTGATCTGACTAAAAAGATTCATACCTTTATAAAAAAGTAATACTCATAAAACACCCCTTAGATTGTTATTATTACAAACAAAACACTTTTACCTGCCTACCTCTATATTTACCTAAATGAATTCCTGCTTTCACACTGACCCACCTCACTTTTCTTTCTGAAATACATATTTACCTTCCTCAATCCTACAAATGAGGTCATACATGCAGTAAAAAAAAACATTGAGATTCATACCTTAACAGAAAAAAAACTATATTAAAATAGTCATAAAGCACTCTAAAGACTGACCTGACTACACAGTTACAAAAAAGAGTAAAGAAAAAAAAACCTTAACAGTAATACTCATAATACACCCTTTAAATTATTTATTACTACAAAATCCCCACTTACCTGCCTACCTCTACCTTATAGACACTAAACAGTCATAATTCATACCTTTCCACAAGAGATAAATACAAACTTGTTGGATTTCATGCACTCTGAAGACTGATCTGACTCCACCTTCAAAAAAAAATCACTAAGCTCTTCACACTTCAGGGAACTCAAATTGATAATACTACACAAAAAACACAATATTAAGCTTAATTGAACAAAACTACTGTTAATAATACACAATCCTGCTAATAGGCTAAAACAGTCATTAAAGTCTAGATTCATACCTTCAGAAACACAATAATACTCTTGATTGTTATTAATACTAACTACACAGTTATCAATACTACACAAACGTGCAACTGAGCTTATAAATGGACAGTAAACAAAGTCGAGATTCATATTTTTCCATAAGAGACAAAGATGGACTTCAGGAACTCTGAAGACTGATCTGACTTCACCTCCTCTATAAATCTCACAGCCTTGTCCCCTAATTCACCTCTTTTTTAAAGTCTGTCCTCCACCTGACCTGGTTGTTTTTCCTGACGTCCCGTCTCGTAATTCTACCTGATTCCTCGGTCGTGAGGGCTCCTCTTGTACGGCTGGGAAATAAAACCTGCTTTTTTGTGAGGTGAAACTGGGTGTTTTACCTGTCCAGAGACCGGACGGTTAGTTGGAGGGAAGTCTGGACGGTTCTGGTCGCCGTAAAAATAAGTTGATGACGAACTTTTTTTGTTATTCTTACCCACGACTGTAACCAGGACTCGTCTCCGTCAGTCGCGCGTTCCTTTTGTTCATCCATGAATCCTCGCCGTCGTGCACTGGGTGTCGCGGGGATCCTGTAATCCTCCTCTCCGTTCGGTCCTCGGTCCTGCTGCTCCTGCTACGTCCTTGTCCGTGGGAGGCTTCTCTTGTTTGGGGCTGAACGGTATTTATACAGTAGAGCGATGACGTCATCGTTTTTATCAGCCAATCACATGAGAGTTCTAAAAATCTGATTGGACGAAAACCGAGAGGGTAATATCCGCAGAACTAAATGGTGGAGATGAATATAAAAAAATAAAATATGTAAAGTAACGAACGTAACAAGACGTAACTGCAGTTTACAAAGACAGAGTGGAATGTTTTTTTTTATTTTGTGAATGACTAGACATATTTAGTATGCAGTTCAATATTTCATTTAATTTAATGCACAGTAATTTGATGAATTTCCCATTTGCATCCTAGATTTAGATTATATCTATATCTGTTGCAGTGTTTGTTGTGGCGTCCGTCTCCACCTACCGGCAGCTGTGGGTAATGCGTACGGAGAGAGACTGGAAGTGCATTTCAGCGGAATCTGAGCGGCAGTTGCTGCGTTTTGAGCTCTATTTTTCTCTCCCTTTCGCTCAGCATCTTCACTATGTTAAAATATTACTTCTATTCCAGGTAATATTTTGTTATTCCTTTATTGGACGTGTGTATATAGCCACGTTCTTTTAATTAATATTGAGTCCTCGATATTAATCTTAGGACTATAAACGAAAATTCCAGAGGAAATTTTGATGGGCCTGTCCGGGCATTGGTCACAGCTGCGGGCGTGGCATTTGTAAAATGGGGCTTCTTTTAAGTGGTACTGCAGTATCACATAAAAGAAGCCCCATTTTACAATTGCTACCAATGCTAAAATTAGCATTCAATGCATTCTAATGGGAAAATGACCCTGTTTGAGCGTTAATAGCTCGGCCACGCCTAGTCCGATCGCTTATAAAAGTAATAGCACACCTCACACAATAAAGTACTAATTTTTGATATATAGCACGCCGGTGTGCGTGCTTCGGTACGACCCGCATTAAGTGCCGAAAAAAGGCTGACATAATAAATAAATAAATTTTTTCTCGCCCATTGACATTTTTTTGTTTTTTCAAATTTGTGCATGATCTGTAAGTCAGACAGAGACAAATATATCAAAACGTCGGTCTTAAAAACTTTTTTGTATGTCAAACCGTCTGGACACAAAGTCCAAAAAAGTTCAATTTTGGACAAGAACAATAAACGCGTTCCGAAAACGCTTTTTGGGGAATTGCGCGCAGACCGTAAACCCGGCCGAGCCAAGCCATATGTCAAACCGTGCGGAACGAAAAGCCGCACGACCTGACATGAAATTCGTGTGTGTGCTCTGAAACCAAAGTTTTTCACACTTTTAATGGTTTGGCCACGTTTTGTGTCATTTTGTGCGGAGAGGTCAGGCCTTCAGGCCTTTTTGTGCGTCTCACGGTCTTAGCGTGGCAGCCACAAATGCAAGACATGGCCTTTTTTGCCTTTTCCCTATTTCCTATGTTTTCCTGACAACTGTTGGTGGTAGCAACACATCCAATATGTCAGATTGTGTGTCTCGGCGAGGCCTTCGTTACTTTTTACACTTTGAACACGATTTGTGGGCAGGCCGTATGACATACCAAAACATATTGTTATATGTCATCTTGTTATTGTTGATATATGTTAGTGTATGTTATCGCATACTGTAATGTGATTTTCCTGTTCTTTCAGTTTCACCTCAATAAAACGACATTTTTAGAACCATAGAACCACGTCTCGTTGATGGGGAAGGCATTTAATAGGCTGACCAATTACGCTGCTTAGTGAGGAGGGCAGAACAGTATATTATCCCGTTCTGAACAAATACAGGGAGTTCATAATTATTAGGCAAGTTGTATTTTTGAGCAATAATTTTTATTATTGAACAACAACCATGTTCTCAATGAACCCAAAAAACTAATTAATATCAAATTTGAATGTTTTTGGAAGTAGTTTTTAGTTTGTTTTTATTTTGAGCTATTTTAGGGGGATATCTGTGTGTGCCGGCGACTATTACTGTGCATAATTATTAGGCAACTTAACAAAAAACAAATATATACCAATTTCAATTATTTATTTTTACCAGTGAAACCAATATAACATCTCCACATTCACAAATATACATTTCTGACATTCAAAAACAAAACAAAAACAAATCAGCAACCAATATAGCCACCTTTCTTTGCAAGGACACTCAAAAGCCTGCCATCCATGGATTCTGTCAGTGTTTTGATCTGTTCACCATCAACATTGCGTGCAGCAGCGACCACAGCCTCCCAGACACTGTTCAGAGAGGTGTACTGTTTTCCCTCCTTGTAAATCTCACATTTGATGATGGACCACAGGTTCTCAATGGGGTTCAGATCAGGTGAACAAGGAGGCCATGTCATTAGTTTTTCTTCTTTTATACCCTTTCTTGCCAGCCACGCTGTGGAGTACTTGGACGCGTGTGAAGGAGCATTGTCCTGCATGAAAATCATGTTTTTCTTGAAGGATGCAGACTTCTTCCTGTACCACTGCTTGAAGAAGGTGTCTTCCAGAAACTGGCAGTAGGACTGGGAGTTGAGCTTGACTCCATCCTCAACCCGAAAAGGCCCCACAAGCTCATCTTTGATGATACCAGCCCAAACCAGTACTCCACATCCACCTTGCTGGCGTCTGAGTCGGACTGGAGCTCTCTGCCCTTTACCAATCCAGCCACGGGCCCATCCATCTGGCCCATCAAGACTCACTCTCATTTCATCAGTCCATAAAACCTTAGAAAAATCAGTCTTGAGATATTTCTTGGCCCAGTCTTGACGTTTCAGCTTGTGTGTCTTGTTCAGTGGTGGTTGTCTTTCAGCCTTTCTTACCTTGGCCATGTCTCTGAGTATTGCACACCTTGTGCTTTTGGGCATTCCAGTGATGTTGCTGCTCTGAAATATGGCCAAACTGGTGGCAAGTGGCATCTTGGCAGCTGCACGCTTGACTTTTCTCAGTTCATGGGCAGTTATTTTGGTTTTTCCACACGCTTCTTGCGACCCTGTTGACTATTTTGAATGAAACGCTTGATTGTTCGATGATCACGCTTCAGAAACTTTGCAATTTTAAGAGTGCTGCATCCCTCCTCAAGATAGCTCACTATTTTTGACTTTTCTGAGCCTGTCAAGTCCTTCTTTTGACCCATTTTGCCAAAGGAAAGGAAGTTGCCTAATAATTATGCACACCTGATATAGGGTGTTGATGTCATTAGACCACACCCCTTCTCATTACAGAGATGCACATCACCTAATATGCTTAGTTGGTAGTAGGCTTTCGAGCCTATACAGCTTGGAGTAAGACAACATGCATGAAGAGGATGATGTGGACAAAATACTCATTTGCCTAATAATTCTGCACTCCCTGTAAACAGTAAATTTCCCTCCTCTTTAACATTTGAACACAATAACCAATCAGTGTGTAACAGTGGAAGGACCATTTTTAGCACAGTTTAAAATAAATCAAACACACACAAATAATTTATTTTATGCCAAATAAAATTTTGTTTTATAACACAGTGAAAGAAATGTAAAATAATGGTCAGATTATTGGATATTTAAATTAAACATGTAATATAATATATATACAAACCCACTTTTCATGTTATTGACCAGACACATTTCCTACTTTAAAAATAATGTTGAGAATAAGAACCTTTTTTTTTTTAATCTGAGGTTATAACAGTTGTGAAGTGCTCCAAACAATATGTGAGGCTTCCAGCTTTGCTATGTAGAAAGCAGTTTTAGCAGCGGTGAGGTTAGTGGAGAATTTGCATAGAAGATATTGATTCTGATAAAAGAGTCGGGATCAAGCTGTAGATTCTCATATTTTCTCTTAGTTTCACAACGCGTCAGATAACCAGCGGTGGAATGTAACAAAGTATTTGGACTTTGTTACCGTACTTAAGTACATTTTTACGTATCTGTACTTTACTTAAGTAAAAATATTTTTTTTTACTCCATTACATTTTGCGGCAATTAACATGGACATTCAACATGGACCCAGAGTCTTTGCTAGTATAATGTTCAGCTCAGTGTTGTGCCAGTTCAGAGCTCAAAAAATGAACTAGTTCACGTTCGTTCTTTATTTATTTATTTTTTTTTTTTCATTTTTTAACATTTTCAATACAACGTCCTTCTATCCGAACCTCCTTCAGTCTTTTCTTTCTATCTGTTATACAACTGAACAATCACAGATATGTTACATTAAAACCAATTTTGAGGTTGAGAATAGATCTTACCACTTAAGCAACACATTGTGTTATGCTGACAGTGGAAAAAAACAAGGTGCAAGTATACTGAATATGGACATTTTATTCAGACAACATTAACACGAAATGTTAATGTTAAACTTACAGTGCTCAGAAAAGATCAGAAAGTAAACAATCAGTAACACCTGCTGTCTTTCAGTCCGTTTTTTAACCTTATCCAACTAGTGAAAATGTAGACAAACTGCTTGTGCAGAGGCGTCCGGACTCAAAGCACCAGCCATGCTAGCCTGTAACCAGCAAACTTTAAAACGTGAGCGGCGTTCAGTCTCGCCAGAGTGAACGTCACTCACGTTCACGTTCATAATATTTAAACTGATTCGTTCAGTTCAGCGTTCACGAAAAATAGGAACATTGAATGCGTTCATGCACACAACTGGTCCAGCTTGGCTGGAAGTGGTGCTTTCCGCCTGAGGGTTCTTCAATAAAGCAGCAGAAACTTGACAACACCAAAGCCTCTCAGAAGACCATGGACCTAGCGGTGGTAAACTTTATTGTCCAGGGATTGCACCCTTTTGCTGTAGTAGAACAGCCTGGGTTCGTTAATTTAATGCAGCATAATCACCCACAAGAGAGAGAGAATAGATATGCACACAAAGCGAATGAAAGATGGAGTGAAGAATGCAATGCAGACTGCTAAATACATCACCACAACTACAGACTGTTGGACAGCTCATAGGCAAAGCTTCATTGGGCTTACTGCCCCCTGGATTGATTCAGATAACCTAGAAAGACAGTCTGTTGCTCTGGCTTGCAAAAGGCTGAAAGGGGCACATACTTATGACATGCTAGCCAGTACTCTCAATGACATTCATACAGAATGTCATTTTCACAGCGTGAACAAATTGTTAGGACCACGACAGATAATGCCTCAAACTTTATTAAGGCCTACAGAGTTTTTGCATGTGAAGATGAAGGAACTTCAACTGAAGAAGAGAGGGAAAATGTAAATGAAAGTGCGGAGGAAGATTATCCAGAAGAGGAGACAGAGGGTGTTGAAGTTGAGGCTTTGATGGAGGAAGAAGATGAGTGCTCTGAATATCAACTCTCAAAACATCACCGTTGTGCCTGCCATCTTTTGAATTTGATCTCAACTGCGGACGCTAAAAAAGCTGAATCGAATGTTGTGTACAGGAAGATGTCTCGTGCAGCATTTGCCAAGTGCTCAGCTCTTGGAATAAGACTGCCCGCTCATCTATCGCTGCGGAGGTTATTGAAAGGGAGTGCAAACTGCAACTCATCCGTTCAGTTGATACCAGATGGAACTCTCTCTTCCTTGCAGTTGAGCGGCTACTGAGGATATTTAGAGAAAGTGGAGAAGGAGCTGTCAGAGCAGTGACCATTGCACTTAAAGTCCCCATGTAAGTTTGACTTGGAGCAGATGCACAGTTATGATATGGTTGGCTATGGATTGTGTGCCATAATATTGTAGTTCACTAATCATTTACACCTCATTTAATTGAACTGCAGTAGTATATCCTATAATTATTTAGATAACTTAGAACACAATAAGCATATCAGTCATGTCTGTTTCATATCTATGCTGACAGGCCACAAATTCATATTTTAAAAACTTTTTGCAGACACAATCTGAAATAATTAAAAATAGTTTGTTGAATGATGTGTGTAATAACATTATGTATATCTAGGTGTGTGACAAATTCCTTATGTCACTTGTTGACATTCTGCATATTCCAATACTGTGTATTACAGGTTCAGCCCTGCAGAACTTGCTTTCTTGACAGAATATGCATCAACCATGAACCCAGTATCCAAGGCAGCAAACGTGTTGCAGGCAGAGGTGGATGTCCACATGGGATGGCTGTTACCAACTATAACCGTCCTGACTGTGAAGCTGGACCGCCTCCAAAAGCCATCCAAGTTCTGCCAGCCACTGATCTCTGGCCTTCAAGAAGGAATACAGCGGCGCTTTGATGACATGCTTACTGACCCTGAACTCATTGCTGCTGCAATTTTACTTCCGGAGTTTCGTACGTCGTGGACAAGCAATGAGGATTTGCTAAGGTTGGGTAAGTAATTTAAATCATTTATTTCATTGGCAAGTGTTTAATTGATAAGGAAACCTTGCAAAGAACCTTTTCTGATCCTGCCAGTTAATCTAAAAATATGTTGTTGCAACTAGGAGACCGTGGGAAATTCCAAAGTGATAATTATGGTTTTTACAAGGTTAGAGAGAAATACAATACTCTTCATATAAGCTTAATGGTTCCTTTAAATTCAAATTCAAATTCAAATTTTATTTGTCACATACACAGTCAGACACGGTATGATGTGCAGTGAAATGCTTTCTGCAACTGCTACAGACCACAGTATTGCAAATGTTGCAAGTAAACAGTGAACCAATATGCAAATATTGCAAACATAACCAAGTATTACACTTTTACGTCTTTAACATAAAATATGTGTAACTGGTAGGGTGAAGGTGTGCAAATGAGTTACAGTTTTTACAGTGTTTAAAGAAAGAAGAAAGAGCCATAAAGAAAGAGCAGTAAGGACCTAAAAGCGCAGAGTCATTTTGTGCAAAGTGATTTTGTGCAAAGTGGTTTTGTGCAAAAGAGACCGGAGTGATTGGAGGTGAAAGTGCATGAGTTCTATGTACTGTTGTTGAGAGCTTGGACAGCCTGCGGGAAGAAGCTCCTCCTCATTCTCTCTGTGTTGGACTTCAGGGAGCGAAAGCGCTTCCCTGATCGCAGCAGAGAGAAGAGTCCATTGTAGGGGTGTCTGAGGTCCTTCACTATCTTCCTGGCCCTGGTGCAGCACCGTTTGCTATAGATAGATTGAAGGTCAGGGAGCTTGGTACGGATGATTTGTTCGGCTGATCGAACTACCCTCTGTAGGGCTCGCCTGTCCTTCATGGTGCTGTTCCCGAACCAGGTTGAGATATTTCCCGTCAGGATGCTCTCTATGGTGCAGGAGTAGAAGTTTCTGAGCACCTTGGAGGGCAGTCTGAAGTCTCTCAGGCGTCTGAGGTGGTAGAGACGCTGCCGGGCCTTTTTCACCATGGTGTTGATGTGACAGGACCATGACAGGTCCTGCGTGATGTTAACACCGAGGTAACGGAAGCTGTCCACTCTCTCCACTGGGCTCCTGTTGATGACAGGGGTCTGGTAGGTCCTCTCCTGCTTTGTACTGAAGTCCACTATTAACTCCTTTGTCTTGCTGACGTTCAGGTGGAGATTGTTCCTCTGGCACCAGTTCGCCAGATTTCCAACCTCCTCCAGGTAGGCCGTCTCATCGTTGTCAGAGATCAGGCCCACCACGACAGTGTCGTCAGCAAACTTGATGATGGTGGTGGAGCTAGTAGTGGCTGTACAGTCATGGGTGTACAGGGAGTACAGCAGGGGGCTCAAAACACAGCCCTGGGGAGCTCCAGTGCTGAGAGTGATGGAGGCTGAGACATGTCCACCCATCCTTACTGCCTGTGGTCTCCCGGTTAGGAAGTTGGAGATCCACTGACAGAGAGATGAGCTGAGTCCCAGGTGCTCCAGCTTGGTGGTGAGTGTGGAAGGGATTATTGTGTTAAATGCTGAACTGTAGTCAATGAAGAGCATTTTAACATAATTTCCCTTCCGAGTGTCCAGGTGGGTGAGTGCTGCATGGAGTAGATGTGATATGGCGTCATCCGTGGACCGGTTGGGACGGTATGCAAACTGTAGTGGGTCGAGTGTATCTGGTAGTGAAGAAATTATGAAGTCTCTGACCAGCCGTTCAAAAATCTTCATCACTACTGAGGTGAGGGCTACAGGGCGGTAGTCGTTGAGGGAGGCAGGATGGGTTTTCTTGGGGACCGGAACAATGATGGACTCCTTGAAGCATGTGGGGATCACCGACTGAGATAGGGAGAGGTTGAATATCTCTGTAAACACAAGTGCTAGCTGGTCCGCGCAGGCTCTGAGGATTCTCCCCGAGATGCCGTCTGGTCCTGCTGCCTTCCTGGTGTTCACTCTCTTGAAGGCTCTCCTCACATCATGCTCGGTGATGACGAACGCGTTCTCGGTGCTGGCAGTGTCCTCCCGTCTACAGCTGTTGGAGCCGCTAGCCGTAGCATCGCTAGCGCCTTTAGCTGCAGCCTCGAAGTGAGCATAGAACGTATTTAGCTCGTCTGCCAGAGACACGTCCGCGTTCGTCATACCGGATGTTGGTGCTTTATAGTCTGTTATTGTCCTCAGTCCCCGCCACAGGCTCCTAGAGTCACTCTGTTCGAGTTGTGACTCCAGTTTCTTCCCGTAGCGCTGCTTTGCCTCCTTCACCGCTTTCCTGATGCTGTATGACGCAGCCTTGTATGGTTCCATGTCCCCGGAAGCGGTCCCTGCGTTATAGGTCGCGGTGCGAGATTTCAGAGCGTCGCGGATGGTTTTATCCACCCACAGCTTCTGGTTGGGAAACGTTCTGACAATCGTTTTCTGAACGGTGTCGTCCGTTAGTTTCCCAATGAAACTCACAACCGCTTCCGCAAACTCACTGATGTTTCCGGAACTACTCTGGAACATGTCCCAGTCTGCGTCCTCCAGTGCGTCCTGAAGAGCGGCCACCGATTGGTCTGTCCAGCGTGCCACCTCCCTCTGAACCGGAACTTCCTGTTTAAGCCTTTGTTTTTTTTTTAGGCATGAGGAAGATGGCGGCGTGGTCGGATTTTCCAAATGGTGGACGAGATTGTGCCCTGTATCCTTCCTTTATTGTCGTGTAGCAATGGTCCAGTGTCCTTTCGCCCCTGGTGGGGCAGGTGATGTGCTGATGAAAGTTCGGCGCTGCGCGTTTCAGGCTGGCATTATTAAAATCTCCTGCCACAATAAGCGCAGCGTCCCGGTGCTGTGTTTGGTGCTTTGTGAGCGCCTCCTGCAGTTCGCCTAAGGCAGTGTCCGTGTCCGCTTTGGGCGGAATGTAAGCGGCGCTGATGATGACCGATGTGAACTCCCGAGGAAGGTAAAAGGGACGACACTTGATGGACAGAAGTTCCAGATTCGGCGAGCACGAGTGTGTGAGGGGAGAAATTGAATTACACCAGTTCCTATTTACCATCAAACACACCCCGCCTCCCCATGTCTTCCCCGAGTCGCGTGTCCTGTCCATGCGGTGGACCGAGAAGAACTCGGCCGGCTGGATGGCGTGGTCCGGCACCGCTGGGTTCAGCCATGTCTCGGTGAAGCAGAGGAGGTTGCAGTCCCGGATGTCTCTCTGGAACTTTACCCTGGCCCTGAGGTCATCGTGCTTGTTCTCCAGTGACTGGACGTTGGCGAGCAGGATGCTAGGCAGAGGTGTGCTGTGTGCACGGGCCCTCAGCCTGTTCCTGACGCCGGCTCGTTTCCCCCGGGGCCGCCGCTTCACGTCCTTTGTTCTTTCTCAGGATTTCACTCGGCCAGCTGGGATCCGGAAAAGCAGTCAAAGTCTTCGTATTGTAAGTGCATTGTATACTAATAGAAACAAGAGTGTCTCTACTGTATTTAATGCGTTGCATGGTGGTAGATTTGCCGGTGTAGGGTTGTTAAAAGAGGGTTTAAAAAACAAAAACAAACTAAACTTGGTCGGAGCAGTCGCGACGGCAGCCGACCTCACCGGCACCATCTTGCGTTCTGTGTTTGGGTTGTTGTTATGTAGGCATGGACTACATCAAGAGTCACTTGGAGGAGTACCAAGCCTCATCACCAGATAGCCATTCTGGCTCAGACGAGGAAGACTTCTTTGGCCATATGAAGGGAAACATCCAAGAAACCACAAGACAGCTGGATGCCTACCTGGCCAACTCGGCTGCCTCCATAGATACTCTAAAGTCGTTGCCCACAGTTTTCAATTTGTCCCTCAAGCTCAACATCTGCAGCATGTGAAAGACTGTTTAGTACAGCGGGGCACATCTTTTCTGCGAAAAGAGGCAGTCTAGGGTAAAAAAACTCTTGTTGAAATTGAACAAAAAGCACTGGTAATGCTGTGCTTATAAGGGCACCAAATGGCACTTATACTCTCATGTTCGTGAGAGAGCCATTTTCACCCTCTGACCTTTGATTGCCTGGCCAGTGGTAAACTTTTCATTTGATGGTCCTTCATTTTAAGTTTCTTATTCTAAGATCTGCCTTTTGTATTTGCCTTTTGTCCCCGGCCATTTAGAGCTCTCACCAAGTTCTAATGGCCAGCCCCTCTCCCGCCGGGTCCTCCGGGACAAAGGGCGTCGTGGCCCGCTATTGTCCCGCAGCTTGTGGTTTCAGTATCTCGGGCAAGGACTCGCACCCCATCTGCATCACGTGCATGGGGGTGAAGCACACTCGGGCGTCGCTTGCGGACCCGGATGGCTGCGCTCACTGCAAAGCCATGTCGGTGAAAACCCTGGAGAGGAGACTACGTATCGCCGCGTCCACACGCGCCGACACGTGTCTGCTGCCTAAAACCGCGGCGGAGGGCGTCTCAAAACCCCCTCCCCCCCGCGCCTCCACGAGTTGTGCGGACATAATGGACGTTGAGTCCCCTATGCTGCCCCCGCTGTTCGACGAGCACGTGTTCGCGGACAGGGAGGAGGCAGACGTTGAGGAGGAGGATGACGATCAGCTCCTCTGAGACGAGCCAGAGGAGGACGACGAGGATGCCATTCTCCCGGATGCGCAGCCCTCTAGACCTCCCAGCGCTCAGGGCAGTGAGCCCTCCACGGGGGACTTCGGTTTGGTTGAGGTGTGTAAAAGAGCCGCGGCCAGGCTGGGCATTGCATGGCCAGCCCCCCGTGGTGACCTCGGGGTTGAGAGGGACTTTTTCGACGGGAAAAGACTCCCTTCTCGTCCGCCCGCATTCAGCCAATCGCTTCCCGCAGTGCCTGCGTGTGTGACCGAGGTCAGGCGGTCCTGGGATAAACCCTTTTCTAACCGCGTTCCCGTCAAGGGCTACTCGGTTTTGGATATTGGCGACATGGAGGAGCTGGGGCTCTCCAGCCCCCCCACGGTCGGTGGCTCATCACCTCCACCCGACCAGGAGGGCTTCATTTTCGTCAACAGGACCGTCGCTCCCAGGTAAAATGGAGCACAGCACTGCCCGGCTCCTCCCCCCAGCGGTAAGAAGCGCCGGCAGACCTAGGGATTCATTTCCCTCACAGCAGGGGCATCGCCAGCACCACGTGGTCTCTGGCCTCCCCCCTCCCTTGACCGACGTCACGCTCGCCCCTCCCCCAGCGAAACGGGCGAAGCTGTGCACGTCGGCAGAACGTTCTGTTCAATGTTCAGCGGACACTTTTGTTCCCCCGCTTCATTGCAGGACCAAAGCACCAGTTCACACCGTGCTTCCTCTTACGCCCTCCCCTCAGCTTGTTCGGTCGAGCTTGAGAGTGGAGCGGGTAAGACGGGTTCGTCCCAGTTAATTTTCCCCTTGCCGTTCTCAGGGTTCATTAAAAATTGCGCTGCCGCATCCACGCCTATGGCTGAGGGCGCAGGCGCATGAACAAAAACTAAACTTAAGCGGAGAGCGTCATGCCTCTGCGCCTCCACCAGATGGTGCTCACGCGCCGCTGGTGGGGCAGATGAACCCCCTTGCGCGCCATGTCGACAGCTGGCGCGCATGCGCAGTTGACCCCTGGGTCCTGGCGACGGTAGGGAAAGGTTACAGGCTGCAGTTTGCAGCACGTCCCCGCGTTCAACGGGGTGGTTTCGTCGCTGGCAACTGGGGATGCCGCTCAGGTTTTGGAGGCAGAAATAACCTCCCTTCTGAGCAAACGTGCAATAAGGCCCGTCCCTGTGGAGGAAATGCAGCGGGGTTTTTATTCTCCCTATTTCCTGGTTCCAAAACGGGACGGAGGGCTCTGCCCTGTTCTGGACCTGCGTGTTCTCAACAAACACCTCAGGCGGTTCAGATTCAGAATGCTCACTCACAAGGGCCTTTTTTGCTCGGTTCGTCCCGGCGAGTGGTTCACTACAGTGGACCTGCAGGACGCGTATTTTCACATAGGAATCTATCCTGCCCACAGGCGGTATCTCCGGTTCTGTTTCCACGGCGTGGGTTACGAGTTTCTCACGGTTCAGCAAATGTATAGAAGCAGCTCTGACCCCGCTCGGATCCTCGGGCGTCAGGGTTCTGGCTTATCTGGACGATTATCTGCTCTACGCCCGATCGCGCGAGCATGCAGTGCGCGAAACGAAAGTACTGGTGACCCACCTCACCAGCCTGGGTTTCAGTATAAACTACGCCAAGAGCGCACTGGTTCCGTCCCAGACCGTAGAATATCTGGGCCTCCAGATAAATTCTGTGTCTTTTCGCGCTTCACTGTCCGAGAGACGCGTACTGTCGTTAAAACAGTGCGTTGGTCTGTTCAGCAGCGGCAGAGCGGTCCAGTTCAGGACCTGCCTGCGCCTGCTGGGGCTCATGGCTTCTACTGTAGCGGCGGACAATACAACCGCGGTGGCATATGTCAACCGGAAGGGCGGGACGCGCTCACGCCGTCTGCACGGTCTGGCGCGGAGGTTAATTCTTTTGAGTTCGCACACCTCACGTCACTGCGGGCGACGCATGTACCGGTTTTGATGAATTTGGGGGCGGACCTCCTCTCCAGGGGGAACCCCCTGTACGGCGAGTGGAGGCTCCACCCTCAGGTAGTTACTCAGATCTGGGAGAGGTTCGGCAGGGCTGCCGTAGATCTCTTCGCCTCGTGCGGAGACTCGCAGTGTCCCCTGTTCTTCTCTCTGAAAGACAGCGACGCGCCGTTGGGGGTGGACGCGCTGGCGCACCCGTGGCCGGACGCGCTGATGTACGCGTTCCCACCCCTGAGCCTGATTTGCCCCACACTCTGGCGAGTGAGAGAGGGCGGTCTGACTCTCCTGCTGGTGGCCCCCCGCTGGCCGGGGCGGCCGTGGCTGGCGGAGATATTTCAGCTTCTGTGGGACGAGCCCTGGCAGCTCCCGCCATGCAGGGACCTTCTGTCACAAGCGCGCGGGGAGATTTTCCACCCCTCTCCAGGTCGGCTGAATTTGTGGGTCTGGCCCGTGAGAGGCTGAATTTGGATGCTGGCTGGTCTCCCTGTATGACAGCAAGTGGCGCGTTTTTGAACAGTGGTGCGAACAGAGGCGGGTTGTGCCCTTTGTGTGTTCGGTTACTGATGTGTTATGTTTCCTGCAGGACATGTTGGACAAGGGCAGGGCATTTTCCACTGTTAAAGTGTATCTAGCTGCGATAGCAGCATGCCACGTGGGGTTTGACAACACGTCTGTTGGTATGCATCCTCTCGTGTGCCGTTTTATGAAAGGCGCCCGCCGGCTCCGGCCGGCTAGTCACCTTTTCGTCCCTTCGTAGGACTTGCCCTTGGTCCTGCAGATGCTCCTTTTGAGCCTCTGGAACAGGTGAGTGTGAAACTCCTGACCCTCAAGGCAGCTTTGCTTCTCGCGCTGTTCTCAGCGAAGCGGGTGAGTGAGATTCATGCGTTCTCTCTTCATCCTTCTTGTATGAACTTCGGCCTGGGCGATGCTAGAGTTGTGCTGTTACCTAACCCTGCATTTGTTCCCAAGATTGTTAACTCTGCTTATAATTGTAGCGCCGTGGAGCTGAGCGCTTTTCACCCCCCTCCATTTGCTTCAGAAGAAGATCAGAGGCTGCATTGTTTGTGTCCGGTACGTGCTTTCCGGGTTTACACGGACAGAACCAGAGATTTCAGGAGGAGTGACCAGCTGTTTGTGTCCTGGGCTCCTCCATACAGAGGTAAGCCGATTTCATCTCAGCGGTTATCGCGCTGGCTGGTGCAGGCAATCGGCCTGGCCTACCATGCACGGGGTCTCCCGCCCCCGCAGGGGCTTAGGGCTCATTCCACTAGAGCCACGGCTACCTCTTGGGCTTTATTCAGGGGTGTTTCTGTACGTGATATTTGTGCTGCTGCTAGCTGGGCTACACCGCACACATTTATTAGGTTTTACCGACTCGACGTCACAGCCCCGCCGCTCGCGCTCGCTGTGCTTAGTGTCGGTGCCGCTGATTAGTGTTGTTTCGGCTCCATGTGCGTCCGGACGGAGGTACTTCGGAAAGCATGCAATACGGGAGTTGGCCATATCTTTCTTATAGTGAGATACCGAGCGAATGTTTGAAAGAGAACGTGAGGTTACTCGACGTAACCCCGGTTCTCTGATAACATGAGTGAGGTATCGCACTGCTTTCCCCTCCTTGCATTTGGCACGGGGAAGAGCATGCTAGAGAAGGCCGTTCCGGTGGGCGGCGTCACCTGATATAGGGAGGCGGGGCTCCCGGGGTGCAGCTGCCATTGGTCCGTCTGCGACGGACATGGTGTCATTGGTGCTTCCGCGATCGGTCACGCTGAGGGCGTTCCCATAGTGAGATACCTCACTCATGTTATCAGAGAACCGGGGTTACGTCAAGTAACCTCACGTTTTTTCTGCAATCAATCGATCATTGACAAGATTTACAATTACATCTGTTTTTCATATAGACTTGTCTTTTGTTAAAGAAAAAACTCTTAACAAAAAGTATTGATAATGCTAGGTTGATCAGGGGTCTGAATAGCATTTATACTGGCATATTCTTAAGAGAGCCACACCCCAGCCAACGGTCAAATTTTATTTTCAAGGTCCTTTTTGTTGTTTCTCATTCTAACATCTGCCTTTTGTATTGACTAAGTGTTGTGTTATCCATTATTAGGCCAATGTCATTGGAACATAAACTTTGTATTTACTAGTTTTACAGTTGCGCTACATTTGTTTTTCATGCAAGCCAGGATAAAGGACTTTGGAAAGCAACTCTTGTTGAACAGAATGTGCTGGTGATACGAAGCTGGTGATACGTACTGCCATATTCTTGAGAGCGCCACCCCACCACTGGTGTTTGGTTACTGTTGTGTTTCCCTTTTACTGCTCTTAACAGAAGTGTTGAATAGTTTTGCAAGTACATAAATGATTTAAAGATATATCATGTCCTGATTGGTTTATCTTAATGGTATATTAGTGGGTAATACCTAGTAGATAACTTGTCATCCACATAATTCTAAGGTACACACAGTATTGCAGAGTGCACACACAATAAGCACACTAAACTTTCCAATACACATATACTGTAAAATTGCTTGTAATTATTACGAGCAATGACATCAGTACAGGCATAAATCAGTATATGTACTATGCTTTTACAAAATGGCACACCCCAGATGTTGAGACAAACCATTGTGTGAGTACTTTTACTTAAAAAAATACTTTAAAGTAAATTTAAAAGTAAGTACTTAGGACTTTTACTTAAGTAAGATTGTTGATGTAGCACTTCTACTTTTCATTTCACTACTTTATCGCTGTCTGTCTCATTGTTGTCTACATGTTTTGTTTGTTTGCACTTTATGTCAGTTTGTAACGTTGTTTCAATGTTACATGTAACACCAGGTTCTGGAGAAACGTTGTACGGTCTGACACGTATATAGCTGAAATGACAAAGCTCAACTTCAGATTGTGTTGGTCCACTTCCATGAAGACTCGGGGTGATCGGGGCTCTGCTCTCAGGCAAGGTTTGTGGGTGCATATGTGGTGGATTCGAAGTTGAATGAGACCGAACAGGAAACTGAAAACTCGAGCGTGCCATATCAACATGCTGAAAAGCTACGTTGAGCGAGAGAACATAGTGGTACAGGACGAAGCTGCAGAATAGTGAAATTCTGCACAATTTAGAAGCTCATCTGTCCCACAGACCGCAGGCAGGTTATTGGGTTAATTCAGCCACATGCCGCTTTGCTCTCTGACACATCTGGAGGTACGTCTACTTGTTGGAGAAGTCCATGCCTACTGGTTCATAAGCCTGATGGGACATTTCGGTTCGGTACTGATAACTGAAAGGTTGATGCGATCACTAAACCAGATTCATTTCCATTTCCTCAAATGGAAGACTGCGTAGACAAGGTTGGTGCAGCCCGAGTTGTCATGAAATGAGACCTTCTGCAGGTTACTGGCAGGTTCTGTTGACTCCTCGTGCTGCTGAGATATCTGCCTTTGTTACACCTGATAACTGTCTGCAGTGCTCGGTGATGCCATTTGGGTTACGTAATGCGCCTGCTACCTTCTAATGCTTCATATGTCACTGGAGTCCCTTTCTGTGAAGATTATTCAGATTGTAATATAATCTATTCATCCACCTGGACCAGCACATTGAGAAATTAGAACTTTTTTTAAGCGCCTTCAGCCAGTGTAACTAACCCTCAAGCGAAAGTGACCTACTTAGGAGAAGAAGTGAGTCAAGGTCAAAGTTCAGGTTGTCATGAATTTCCCTGTCCCCAGTTTGAAACAGGAATTGCGCTGTTTGTCTTTTTTGGAGAAGGCTGTATTCTATCTGGGTTTTTTGTCAGAACATCTCAGATGTGTTCTGCCGTTAACCAAACTGCTTCTTGGCAGAGCAACCTTGGTTTGGTCTCAGGACTGGAAGGAAGAGAAGGGAGGAAATACACGAGACAGACGCCCTGTTCACAGTAGCAGTCTACCCTGCACTTCTTCTTGGCCACACTGCTTTGTCTTTGTGTCAAGGATTAATTTTACATCTTTCTGTTTATTAAAAGTTGGTAAAAATGTTTGTAGCGTTTTCCTCCCTGTTTCCTGGACCAGGACTCTCCTGATCAAGAAGGCCAGAACTGATGGTCAAATGATGATTTATTGAAGCCGTCCGTGTCATCAACCAACGTAAGAGCTAAGCAAGAGCAGATACCAATAATTACGATCACATCCCCAGTCATGCACAGCACCTTACGTTAGTATATTTCTTTCCCTTAGCATAACAAATCACGTCTTTTCTCACAAACATTACAAGATGCTCAAATATACTTTAGTCATCGTTACAAACCTTGTTCCCTTATCAACTGATGCTAGATTTGTTGCTTTTAACTTTTTCGGTTGTCCTTTTCTCTGCGTTCCCACTGAGCCTTTCCTGCTTTACTTGGCGTCTTCTGTCTTACCTCAAGCTCAGTTCCGTTACCGTACTTCCGCTCACAAAGGGGTTATCAAAATAAGAGCGGGTAACATTACATTAATGTAAATCTTACGTTTTTTGGTCTTTACACTCCCATCAAATTATTTTCTATTGAACATATGAAACACAAATAATTTATAAAAAAAAACTGTCACAAAAAGAATAACATAGTAAACATCTTAACACTGTAACTTGAGAAATGTCCATGGAGACAGGAGTACCTTCAAAACATTATGACCAGACAAAAATGGAACACGCCTAAAAGGAACATGCAAATAGGTGACATAGTCATGGACAAAGATGACATGCGACCTCAATCATGCGACCATACACTCAATCATCAGGAATTTACATTCCACTATCTTCCAGCAGCAGAACTAACTTATGAACTGGACGTTCTACCACTGACATTTTATTCACACGCTGACCTCCTTTGGTAAGATTTCTGTCAGCAAAAGCTATTTTAACCTTTCTGACAATTCCATCTGTATCTTCTACAGTGTCCAAGATTCGGCCAAGCTTCCATTGGGATCGAGGTCGCATGTCATCTTTGTCCATTATTATGTCACCTATTTGCATGTTCCTTTTAGGCGTGTTCCATTTTTGTCTGGTCATAATGTTTTGAAGGTACTCCTGTCTCCATCTGCTCCAGAACAGCTCGAGTAAGTACTGTATTTGACGCCATCGTTTGCGTGCATAAAGGTCCGCTTTAACGAACTGTCTGGGGGGGGGGCAGAGCCGTTGAGGTTTTCATTGTGACAAGGTGGTTTGGAGTAAGAGGCTCCAAACTTTGTGGATCATTGAGATTGTCTGTTGTTAGGGGGCGGCTGTTTACTATTGCAGCTGCTTCATAGAAGAAGGTTCTGAGGGAAGAATCAGTGAGCCGACCGGGTGTGAGAGCCAATGTTGCATTAAGAACATTTCTTACAGTTCGTATTTGTCGTTCCCACACTCCACCTGCGTGACTAGCATGAGGTGTGTTTAGGATGAATTCACATTGTTTTTCTGCAAGGAAGGTTGTCAGTTTGTCAGCGTCCATTCCACTTTGTGCTGTGTTCAGCTCATTTTTGGCACCTATGAAGTTGGTACCCTGATCACATTTTATTTGTCTGACTGAGCCTCTTATGGCAATGAAACATCTGAGTCCATTTATAAAAGTATCTGTTGACAGATCCTCTAACATTTCAACATGGACTGCACGTGAATAGAAGCATGTGAAAAGGAGGCCATACCTTTTGTGTTCTTTCCGTGCTTGTTTGGTCAGGAACGGCCCAAAAACGTCCATACCACAGTATGTGAAGGGTGGAGTGTGTTCAATTCTCTCTGTGGGTAGATCTTTCATTTTTTGTCCTTCCACAGGTCTCCTTTGTCTACGACAAAACACACACTGGCGAATATAGGATGCAACCTTTTGGCTTAACCTTGGAATCCAATACCCACTGGATCGTATCTCATTCATCGTGAAGCCTTTTCCTTGATGACTGACCCTTTCATGGCATTGGGCAATTATCAGTTTTGCGATGTGATGTTCTCTGGGAATGATGGTTGGATGTTTGAATGAATTTGGGAGAGATGAATGTCGTAGTCTTCCTCCCACCTTAAGCACATTATCTTTGTCCAAGAAAACATCCAAGTTGTGCATTTTGTTGTTCTTTGATAGTTGTTTGCCTTTGTTTAGTGTATCTATTTCATTTTGATATGCTTGTCTTTGTAAGTCCTTGATAATGACAGTTTCTGCATTTTGTCTTTCTGTCACAGTGGTGATCGTGTTTGATTTGTCTTTAAGCAGGTATCGTCTGAGACGTGCTACTGCACTGACTGCGCGGGACCAGGATGAGAACTTTCTGAGGCGGTCACTAAGGCTTGGATGTTCAGCAGTTTGTGTACTTAGTGTCTGCACCTTTTTCACTTCTGGGTCTCCTACTAGGAGTCCAATGAAACCATTGTTGTGGTGTGGTATTGTTGCGGATTTTCTGCACTCTATTCGCGACAAAGGTGTGAAAACGCCTTGCCTCATTATTTAGGTATCCTAGAGTCACTTTTGAGTCAGTCCAAAAGAACTCTTCGACATTGTCATAAAGTAGTTCCTCTCTCAGCATGTTGCTCACGGTGACTGACACTGTGGCTGCGGTAAGTTCCAGCCTTGGGATTGTGGTGATTTTTGTGGGTGAGACACGTGCTTTGCCCATAATGAAGGCACAATGAACTTCCTTGTCTTTGTTTAAGAGTCTGAGATAAGAACATTGTCCATATCCTGTGGTGCTTGCGTCAGAAAAGTGATGTAATTCTCTTTTCACCACATCTCCAAAATCTGCAGGAACATAACATCTGCTTATTTGTAATTTTCTCAAATTGTGAAGATCTCCCTTCCAGCGCTCCCACCGTGGCCTGAGATGCTCTGGTATCGGGTCGTCCCAATTCGTTCCTTGGTGGCACATTTCTTGGAGGATTCCTTTGCCATTGAGCACGTAAGGAGCTATGAATCCAAGGGGGTCATATATTGCCGCAACTGTGGATAGGATGGCTCGCCGGGTTGGTGGTTGGTCTTTTAGTGTGATGTTGAACGTGAAGCAATCTTCCTCCACGTTCCAGTAAATGCCAAGTGCTCTTTCAGTCTGTGCTTCATTAAATGTCAAGTCCTTTGTTTTTGTATCTGTGGCATGCTCTGAGGTCGGAATACTATTCAGAACGTTGATGTGGTTGGACACAAACTTGTGTAACCTTAATCCACCCTTTGCGCACAATTCACGTGCTTCTTTTGCCAGTTGTATAGCATCCTTGACTATCTCTGCGCTGGTGACGCCGTCATCTACATAGAAGTCTCTTGTTATGAACCGTGAGCCCGCAGGATATGCAAGGCTGTTCTCTTTGGCTAAATGTTTCAGTCCATAGTTCGCACAACCAGGTGACGAAACAGCGCCAAAGAGATGAACTGTCATTCTGTATGCTTGCGGTTGGCTGTTTATGTCACCATCTTTCCACCATAAGAAGCGCAAGTAATTGCGATCGCTTTCTTTGACCTGAAACTGGTGGAACATTTTCTCGATGTCACACATCAGCGCTATTTGGTGCTGTCTGAAGCGCACAAGAACACCCATAAGACTGTTGATCATGTCGGGGCCAATCAGTAAATGTTCATTAAGACAGGTACCTTTGTGTTTGGCGGAACAGTCGAAGACCACACGTAACCTGTCAGGTTTCTTTGGATGATAGATGCCATGGTGTGGTATGTACCATGTCTTGCCAGGGAGTCCGATATCATCAGTCTCTTCTGCATCACCTCTTTCAATGATGTCATTCATGTATTTCCTGTAATCCTCCTTGTATTTTTCGTCTTTCATGAGTTTGCGTTTGAGCTTGTTTAGTCTGTTTTCAGCAAGTTGTCTGTTATCTGGCATTTGTGGCTTTTCTCTAAATGGCAATGGCATCTCCAAATGTCCCGTTTCCGTCTGTGTTATGCCTTGCTCAAGCTTCTGGAGGAATATTAAATCCTCTTGTGATACAGTCTTTTCGTTTCTGTCCGTCTCTTTGAAATCTCTTTCCAGAGCAAGTATTGCATCTGCTGGAGTGGAGTGAGGGATTTCTTTAACTGTGACTCTGTGGCAGAGGCTGCTGTCTATAACCGTTTCATTGCAAAGCGCTGCGTTGCCTACTATGCTCCATCCTAAGTCCTTGCGAATAGCATAGGGCTCACCATCTTTTCCTAAGATTATTCGTTTAGGTGCAAGAGCCCTGGGACAGGTGTAACCTATAAGGAGACCCACTTCACAACTGAGGAGTGGAGGGATCTCATCTACAATAGGCAGTAAATGACTCCACTGTTTGGCTGTTTCACATGTGGGTATGTGTTCCCTGTTAGCAGGTAAGCAATCCTTGGAGTATGCCGTGGGGAGCTTTATGACTGTGGCTGAGTTGTAACCTCTCACCAAGAGATCAGACACCCTTCCACTACTTACGACAGCATTTTTACCCATCATGGTAGTCAATTTCAGTTTTACTGGACAAACATCTGCCTGCAGCTCCTGCGTTACATCCTGATCCACAAAGACAGCATCGCTCTGAGTGTCTAATAATGCATAGACCAATTTTTCCTTGAGTGGATTGGTGGTGGTTGACAGCCATACTGGGACTATCATTGAGGTGCTGACGGTCTGTTCTGATCTGGCAACATTAAGTGACATGGCTGTTGCAGTAACAGGTGAGTTACCTTGATTTGCATTCTCCGTACTCCCACGTGTTTGTCTTTGCAATCCGTTACTGTAGTTTTCATCATGAAGACACACAGGATGTCTCTTTGTGCAGGTTTCGCAAGTGAGGCGGCGTCTGCAGTCCTTAGCACGGTGTCCTTTAATCAGACAGCCATAACAAAGTTTATTG
Organism: Denticeps clupeoides; assembly: GCF_900700375.1. Taxonomy (NCBI): domain Eukaryota; kingdom Metazoa; phylum Chordata; class Actinopteri; order Clupeiformes; family Denticipitidae; genus Denticeps; species Denticeps clupeoides. The sequence continues at coordinate 5,112,202 of NC_041717.1, forward strand.
TCTCTCACATATTTCTTTCTATTTTCTGGAGACATCTTTAAGAAGTCTGGGCATTTGTGAAGCTGATGTGCGTGCTGGCACAACATGCATGGAGAACTGTTAGGTGTCTTTGTTACTGTCCGTTTGTCACTTTGTACAGTTGCATTTGTGTTAAATACACCTGCTTTACTCCCACTGATTACCCTTGTACTCCTTTTATCAATATTTGTTTCAGTGCGGCGAAGTGCGTGAATGGAGGTGACTGGGTTGCAAGCAACTTCCGCTTCTAATGAGAGGAAGGAAGCAAAATCACAAAAACTTGGAAACTCACCACCCTCCATCAAAGTTTTTGTTACCTGTCTATTCCATCTTGCATTTATCCAGTCCGGTAGTTTGTGCAACAATCTTTGGTTTTCTTCGCAGTCGTTGAGTATTTGTAGTCCCTTTACGTGAGGCATAGCAAGCTTGCATGCATTTATGAAATCTGCAAGGTTCCTTAATCCATCAGCGTCTCTGGACTGCACCTTTGGCCAATTCGCTAGCTTCTCTCTAAATGCCTTTTGTATCATGAAAGGTTGACCGTATCTTTGGTTTAGTTTATCCCAAGCATCTTTGTATGCCTCTTCATCGTTTCTGAAGAAAGTTCCTTCAAGACATTTGCGAGCCGACCCAGTTACATATCTTTTTAAGTAGTACATTTTATCTGCCGCTGAGAGGCCCTTTCGTTCAATCAGGGACATGAATGTGGATTTCCTCTCTATGAAATTTATTGGATCACCACTAAACACTGTTGGTTCTGGCGTGGGAAGTTTGTTCATTTTTATGCTGTCTTGCACTGCTTGTGCTAGCTCAGAGACATCCGAGTGAGCTGTTTGCACAGGAATGAAGGGGAGAGCTGGTATGGGCTGTTTGGGTGTGAAGTTTGGGCTAACTGGTTCGCCTTTTATTGACTGTTCATCCTCCACCAGTGATAACTCTCTATCATATGCTTCCAACCTGGCTCGAGCCGCTTTTACTTCCTTCTGCGCTCTTAAGCGTTCCAGCTCTGAATTTTGCGCTGCCATTTGTTCCTTGTGCTCCTCCTCTAGAGCCTTTATCCTTTCTCTTTGTCTTTGTTCCTCTAATACAACCTCATATTCTGCCTCTTTTGCTGCTAATTCCGCTGCTGCTTCGGCTCGCTTTGCGGTAAGCTGTGAAGCTGAGGATCGTTGGCTGTGGTTTGATGCCGCGGTCGAGCCATATATGGACAAGGCATAGTCACGCTGTAAAAGTCCACGTAAACGAGTTCTTTCACGCTCTGCATCAAAATCTCCATCAACACCACTTATTCTCTCCAGAATTATTCTTACAACTTCATGAGTTACTGCTTCACATGCATCAATCTTTCTCCTTATGTCAGATGCTGGTGCCACTTGGTTAGAACATCAATATATTGTCTCTCCTTTGTCCTATTATGTCTGCAAGTTCTGACATCTCTTCGTCTGTGATATCTGTCTTTAGCTTTTCTCTTGTTTCTCGAACTTGCATTTTCCATTGTTCATAAAGAGTTGTTAGTCTCCTTTCCTTTTGGCTCAATTCTTCCTTTCGGTATGTTAGCATCCTTTCAGTTTGTACTTTAACTCTTTCAGAACGTCTTGGTAAGTCTGACATGCTTTGAGCTTTATCTTGAAGCTCACTTAACATTTGTTCTTTGCATGAAATTGGATCTTTAATGAATTGTTGTGAATTTGTGACCGTTTGACTTGGTGATGCAGCTTGCACATCTTCCATTTGAGACTCGCGGGTATTACCTTAAACCACGTAGTGCAGCGGGAGGCGGCGGTCAAGCTCTTACTGTAGCAGTCAGTCAATATTGAGAAGGCCAGAACTGATGGTCAAATGATGATTTATTGAAACCGTCCGTGTCATCAACCAACGTAAGAGCTAAGCAAGAGCAGATACCAATAATTACGATCACATCCCCAGTCATGCACAGCACCTTACGTTAGTATATTTCTTTCCCTTAGCATAACAAATCACGTCTTTTCTCACAAACATTACAAGATGCTCAAATATACTTTAGTCATCGTTACAAACCTTGTTCCCTTATCAACTGATGCTAGATTTGTTGCTTTTAACTTTTTCGGTTGTCCTTTTCTCTGCGTTCCCACTGAGCCTTTCCTGCTTTACTTCGCGTCTTCTGTCTTACCTCAAGCTCAGTTCCGTTACCGTACTTCCGCTCACAAAGGGGTTATCAAAATAAGAGCGGGTAACATTACATTAATGTAAATCTTACGTTTTTTGGTCTTTACAATGCTGTTGTGAATTGTAGTTGTGAACATCACTTCAAGGTGACTTTTACAGATTGTTTCACAAAAGACTGCAGAATAACCTCCCCTGAATAAACAGTAAATTCCCCTCCTCTTTAACAGAGACACATTTAAACACAATAACCAGTCAGTGTGTAACAGTGGAAGGACAATTTATTGCACAATTTCAAATAAACCAAACATACACAATGGTCAGGATCAAATAAAACTGTGTTTCATAACACAATGAAAAAAACTTAAAATAATTGTCAGATAGGGAATCTATGAGCATTCAAAAAAAATCTCAAACCAAAATCAACATTTCATGTGTTTTAAATATAATACTTAAATTGAACATATAATATGGGTCAAATATAATTTCCCCATATATAATATAGGTTAAAAAATGTCTGCTACAGCAATTAATTAAGCAACAGCAATATAATTCTGTCACAGCCAATACACCTCCAGCCCACCAGAGAGCACCAGACCAGACAGGAAGACGGCGACCCGGAAGCGGAAACGAGAGCGGGCAGCGTAGAGTATAAAAGTCAGGTAACCCCGAGGAGACGCTGCCCGCTCTTTGAGTTTAATTTATTCCCAGAGATGCTAGCCTTTTTTTCCCACGCCCAGCTGACCAGAATCCACGACCACGAGCCTTGTCTGCCCCCTTTGTTACGACGATCTCCTGACGGATTCTACCTCGACACCACGACCTTTGCCTGCCATTGACACCGAGTTTGCCTGACCCTTGTGACAAGACGATCTCCCCGCTACCCCCCACGAAGCCCTAGTTCCCTCCACGCCGCGCTACGGCACGTCCACGACTACACTCCCGTCCCAACTCACCTCCGGACTCCCTCTCCCCGACCAAACGCCTCCGGTCCTCCTCCCCAGCGCGTCCTATGTCTGCTCCCCGTTTGACGACTTGTCCCCTTGCTCCCAGCATGCCTGCAAATGCGTCCCCGAACTCCAGCAGTGACAGTTAGAGCAGGCCATCTCCTGACGCAGCAGGCATGTCCACCATGCAAGAGACGCTCGGTCAGCTGACCGCGTTCCTACAGCTGCAGCACATCGCCATCCAGGATCACCAAGACACGCAGCTCCAGCAACAACGCGCACTTCTCCAGGTCAGCTCCGCTCTCGCTGACCTTTCGGTACATGTCCACGCGCTGCAGTCCCGGCCCAGCTGTCCCGGTCCTGCAGTCTCCACTCCAGAGTCAGGTATGTCCACCCTGGCGGGATTGCCCCCCCCTGCCACTTTATGACGGTGATTCCAAGAGTTGTCACGGATTTATCACGCAGTGCCGGCTGCTTCTCCGCCTCCAATATTATTACGCGGCTGACCGGACGCGCGCTGGAGTGGGTCACGCCGCTGGTAGAGCGACGCGACCCGATCTGTCTGTCTGTCCCCGCCTTCCTGGACCGCCTCCAGACCGTGTTTCAGGGAGAGACCGGGCGACGCGTGTCGTCTTTGCGGCTCATGTCGCTACGCCAGGGAAATCGGAGCGTGAGCGATTACGCGATTGAATTCCAAACCGTGGCGAACGAGCGCGACCAAGAACGGTGTAGCCACGCCCCTTTCAACTGTGGCCCCGCCGCGCGCCTGCATGACGCCCCTAGGGCTCCGCCACCCCGTGGATCCTACGAACCTATGCAAATGAGCCGAGCCCGACCCCCACTCACTCCCCAGGAATGAAAGCGGCGAGAAGAGCAGAAACGCTGCCATTACTGTGGAGAACCTAACCACCTCAGCGCCATCTGTCCCAACCGTCGAATCAAACCACACCCATCTGGAAAAAACCCACGCTTCCCTGAGGTCCGGAGCCCCCTGGCGAGGACCAAGGCCATTCCCAGAGCCACCACCCGCTGCTCACTTCCCATCATCGTCTGCTGGAATAAACCCAGACCCGGCCACCATCAGGGGCGAGCGCTGGTGGACTCCGGGGCGGCCATGAACTTGATCGACGTCGATCTGGCCACCCGACTCCAGCTCCCTGTCTCCCGGTGTGATCCTCCCCGTGCGGTTATGAGACTGGATGGCAGCCCGTTGGGCTCAGGGAGAATCCTTTTCCAAACCAAACCCCTACTAATCTGCCTTGAGCCCAATCATGTGGAAACCATGACATTCTACTTAACCACGACCCCCCATGACCCAATTGTGTTAGGATACCCATGGCTGACCACCCACGAGCCCCACATTGACTGGACCACAGGCACCATCAAACAGTGGGGACGCCAATGCATCCACCACCAACCCCGACAGGCCACTCCCCCGAACCGCTCTGGACCCACACATGTAGCAACGGTGAGACTCGGCCACGCCCCTCAACCCATGCCATGCTCGCTGCCTAGGACCAAGACCCCGGTCCAAAACTGCAAACCACGCCCATTAGCTGAAACCATGCCCCTTAGAGACAATGTGACCCAAAAGCTGCCAGAGACCACACCTCAATCTCCACATGACACCACCTCCTCCTTACTGGGGGTCCCTGACTGTTACCATGACCTTGCTGCGGTCTTTGACAAGGACAAGGCAGCAGAGCTGCCCCCCCATAGACCTTATGATCTGGCGATTGACCTGCTCCCTGGCGCCTTACCACCACGAGGCCGACTGTACTCGCTCTCACTTCCAGAGCGAAAGGCGATGGACGAGTACATCGCGGCATCCCTGGCTAGCGGCATAATCCGTCCTTCCACCTCTCCAGCTGCTGCCCCGTTCTTTTTTGTGGGTAAGAAAGACGGGGGACTGCGGCCATGCATTGATTATCGGAAGCTGAACGCGATAACTAAAAAGAACCGGTACCCCCTACCACTTCTGAACACCGCCTTTGATCTCCTGGCAGGGGCCACCGTCTTTACCAAGCTGGACCTCCGGAATGCATACCACCTCGTTCAGGGGACGAGTGGAAGACGGGTTTTATCACACCATCCGGACACTATGAGTATTTGGTAATGCCCTTTGGTCTCTCAAACAGCCCAGCCGCCTTCCTTCCGTTAATGACATCCTCAGAGACATGTTGGATCAATTTGTGTTCATCTACCTAGATGACATTCTAATTTACTCACCCAACCTCTCGACCCACATCTCCCACGTCAGAAAGGTCCTCCAGCGCCTTCTACAAAACCGTCTCTTTGTGAAATTGGAAAAGAGTACTTTTCACACAGCGGAAATCTCCTTCCTGGGGTTCCAAATCAGCCCCCAAGGAATTGCCATGGATCCCATCAAGACAACCGCAGTCACGGACTGGCCTGTACCCACCACCATTCGTCAGCTACAACAGTTCCTCGGATTCGCCAACTTTTACCGTCGCTTCATACGTAACTTCAGCAAGGTGGCACAACCCATGACCTCCCTCCTTAAAGACCAACCAACCCGACTCCACTGGAACCCCCAAGCTCAACAGGCATTCAGCCAACTCAACAGCTATTCACCACGGCCCCCATCTTATTCCACCCAGACCCCCAACTCCCATTCGTCGTTGAAGTCAACGCGTCTAGTCTAGGTGTGGGGGCAGTACTATCGCAACGCAACCCCCTGGACCACAAATTGCACCCATGTGCCGCCTTCTCCCGAAGACTAAACCCGGCGGAGCGGAACTATGATGTCGGGAACAGGGAACTCCTGGCCATCAAACTGGCCCTGGAGGAGTGGCGCCATTGGCTGGAGGGGGCAGTCCATCCATTTTTGGTACTGACAGACCACAAAAATCTGCCGTACCTGTCAAGTACAGCGGCTTCTAGTGCAGTGTTGTGGGTTGTAAGGTGTTTTGGATTTTGCTGACTAGTGCTCGTTGGGTGGATCCTTGTTGGGCGTGTTCGCGGGATCCTGGACTGTGTGATCCGGCGCAGCTGCGGAGTGGAGCGCACGGAGACCGACGTGTGAACACTTCCGGTTTGACTATTCGTGCGACCATTCGTTTCGTGGGTTGGGTAGACTAGTTTTCATACTGGTCGGGGGGAGCCGACCAGTATTTTTAAGATCTTTTCTTATTAGATAGGTATATGTTTTAGGTAATTAGTAATACTGTGTGTATGGGGGTTAAGATAACCAGCCTGGTTGGTCACCATACTGATTTTATTACCCACCCAACCCTCTTAAAATGTGCATTTGTGGTGCTTCACTTGCGGTTTGAAAACATGTGTCTTGTGTGATCTCCGATTTCTGATGAATTGTGGGTTTGTATGTGTGCTCTGAATTGTCACGATTTGCTGTGTGTACCGGGAAGGGTGGCTTTAACCCGGCAGTACTAGTGAGGAGTAACCGTTCCTGGCAGTGTTATTCTCCTGCGCCCCCAACATTCATTTTGTCTGATGTTATTTAAATATTAAATAAAGTGTATTGTTTAAATCATACTTTGCGTGTTGCCTGTGTCTGGGGTGGACAAAGTGGAAGTAATAAGTAACCTTACGGTCACGACATACCTCCAAAACGCCCAACGCCTTAACCCACGGCAAGCACGGTGGGCCTTGTTCTTCACACGGTTCAAATTCACCGTATCCTACATCCCCGGCACCAAGAATGCGAAGGCTGATGCCCTGTCCCGCCGGTACACCCCAGAGGCTGAGGACAATCCGTCCTCCCCCATCCTCTCCCAGCCGTTCCTACTGGCCCCCGTACGCTGGACCCTCATGCAAGAGGTGATTGCGGATCACACACACCACCCCCCACCTCGGACCACGCCTCCCAACCTCACGTACGTGTCACCCCCTCTCCGACCACGCATCCTACAATGGGGACATGACACTCCATTGGCCGGACACCCTGGACGTCAGCGCACCCGGGCCAACATTCAGCAGACGTTCTGGTGGACAGGCCTGGCCTCAGACGTACAGGCATACGTTGCCGCTTGTAACACCTGCGCCTCACACAAGGCCGACACACAAAGACCCCAATGCCTTCTGCTTCCCCTGCCTCGCCCCCATCGCCCATGGTCCCATGTCTCCATGAATTTCATCACGGGACTGCCACGATCAAGAGGGATGACCACGATTATGGTACTCGTGGACCGTTTTTCAAAGATGGCCCGGTTCATTGCCCTTCCAGGACTCCCAACCACCGACGTCGTCCTCCAAGAAGTGGTGCGGCAGTTTGGACCCCCAGTAGACCTCCTCTCTGACCGCGGCCCCCAGTTCATCGCCAGGTTCTGGCGTCACTTCTGGGGACAACTGGGGGTATCGGTCAGTCTGTCGTCAGGGTACCACCCCCAGTCCAATGGCCAGACCGAGAGGGTCAACCAGGAGGTGGAGACCTACCTTCGCTGCTACTGCTTGGCCCGACCAACCTCCTGGTCCCAACACCTCCTCTTGGCGGAGCTTGCACGGAACCAGACACTGAGTTTATAATATAAATAAAGTATAAAAAAAAGGGCATTTCAACACAATGAAATAAAAAAAACAATGAGAACACTTTACATTAACAACGAAACGTGTCTTCTGTATTTAACCATCACCCTGAGGGAGCAGTGGGCAGCCATGACAGGCGCCCGGGGAGCAGTGTGTGGGGACGTTGCTTTGCTCAGTGGCACTTCGGTCACAACTTGGCAGATCTGTATTCGAACCAACAACCTTCTGATTACGGGGCCGCTTCCTTAACTGCTAGGCCACCACTGCCCTCAACATATTTCTATTCCCTCCTCAGCTTTGTTGTCCTCGTATGCCACTCTCTCCAGATGTTCTCTCCACGGGATGGTCCTGAAATGATCTCTGCACTCCAGACGTCCGTCTGATTGCCCAGCTTCTCTCTTACCTCCATTAAAACCACCATGTCACGAATTCCATAGAACAGAAATTGTGTTGGTCAGTCATGAATGGTCTACTTGTGTCTGGTTCCGGGGTGTCACCTTCCTGATCCTGCTGCCCTAATCACAGCTTTTGACACGGACAGTTTATGACGGTCTAAGCTGCTGTCTCACCGACCGAAAACATTTCATCACATTGGCAGCAACGTATTGCAGCATGAAGCTAATTACAATCCAAAAAAGCGAACCAGAATCACAGAGAAGAATTGTCAATCTCAGCTCTCCCCTTGTTTACAGCCCTTCTTCTTGTGCCAGTGGTGGGGCGCACCGAGTATACACTCGGCAAACTGATGCAAAAGAAAACGAAAGACCTGCTGCCATTGGCTACAGGAATGTAGACAGAAGAGGTGAACATCCTGCAACACACAGCCAGAAATAAAATCAGACCTGATCAGAAACATCACGGCAGAAAGAATTTGGGGTGGGACATGACGGGGAATTTACCTGTTAGTTTTAGTCAGCAGGCCAAATGCCACCCCATGTTGTTCTGGTGAGTGGCTCTCACTCCCAATCTGCCTCTCCTCCTCCTCCTGGTCCTTGGGAAGAGTTCGCTTCTTCTGTCTATGTCGCTGAAGCTGACTGCTGCTCCCAAGTCACCTGTAGCAAGAAATGAGAGAACATTACGCTCAAATTAATTGGAGTTGGAGGACCAGGGCAATACTCACCAATTTTCACTTCACCCTGACTGGTAACCATGATGTTGTCACTGTGGATCATCTTCATTTGGTGGAAATAAGATAGTGAGTGGGCCACCCTCATCAGTCATATCAAGTTTGATTCAGATTGGACGTTGCATGTGCAACTTACTGTTATATGGCGAGTCATGTTAATCCTAGGAAGTTTGGTGCAGATTGGGTGTTGTGGGCAAATGACACAAACGTCCTCTTCCATTGCAAATTCTTGATATTTTAAATTACTTCTTGTGTCCACGTGATGGCGCTGTGAACATTCCAGAAACATAAAGCCCCTACCTTTTTCAGATCGGTATACTTACCAGTCTTATCGAGATTGTATAGAGACCCAGGACCCTCATCCATCATATCAAGTTTGATTAAGGTTGGACGTTACATGTGTGAATGACAGCAATTAAAATTATTCAATGATTCCATGTGCAAACCACGTAACAAAATCTCCCATCACAATTTAACATCACCATGGCATTAAGATGTGACTCACCAAAAACCATATAGAGCTGATATATTTTCTAAGAGTTTGTTAATTTGACAATTGTTACCACTAATTGTAAACCATTAGCAGTACAAAACAATTGTTAATACTCAACAATACTGCAACTGAGCTTATAGACAGTAAACAAAGTCACAATTCATACCTTCACAAAACACAATATTACTCTTGATTGAAACCACACAATTGTTGAACAAAATCCACACTTACCTGCCTGCCTACCTCTATTTTTACCTAAATTCCTGTTTTCACACTGACCTACCTCACTTTTTTCTGAAATACATATTTGCCTACCTCAATCCTGCAAATTAGCTCATAAATACAGTAAAAAAGGTCACGATTCATACTTTCACTAAACAAAATATTACTTTTGATTCCTTTTTTCTCACTAATCTACCTCACTTTTTTCTGAAATACATATTTACCAAATAAAAACAGCTCATAAATACAGTAACATAGAAAGTAACACTATGTTACTTTTTCTTGACACAGTTGTTAATAAGAAAACACAACCATGCAACTAAGCTTAAAAATAATTAGTAAAAAAAAAAAGTCTTAATGCCATTAAAAAACAAAATTAAACTTATATGACAACAGACAAGTGTTAATCCAGCAACTAAGCTTTTAAATAAAACAGTGAAAGAATAAAAAAAAGATTCATACCTTTCCAGACATGACCAACATAAAAATGGATGTAAAGCACTGAGAAGACTGATCTGACTACACAGTTCACAATGAAAAGAAAAAGATTCATACCTTTATAAAAAAGTAATACTTATTAAACACCCCATAGATCATTCTTATTAAAAAACACACACTTTTACCTGCCTGCATACCGCTATATTTACCTAAATGAATTCCTGTTTTCACTTTTTTTACTGAAATACATATTTACCTACCTTAATGCGGTAAATGAGCTCATACATGCAGTAAAAAAAGGTCATGATTCATACTCTCACAATATGACTTTTGATTTGACAATTGATAATAAAACTCAAACCCGCAACCAAACTTGTAATTAACAGTAATCCTTACAGAGCTCGTTACCTGCGTATCTACCTACATACTTCAAGCACTATGAAAACTGATCTGACTCCAACTTCACAAAAACAATCAATACACCCTGCCTCTAATTCACACTTCAGAAGAACCTGAAATTATAATACTACAAAAAAAACACACAATATTACACTTAATTGACACCACACAATCACTGCAAATCATGCAAATGAGCTAATAAACACAGTAAAAATGTTGAGATTCATATCTTTCCAAATGTGATCAACATAAAAATGAACATTAAGCAATCTGAAGACTGATCTGACTGCACAGTCACAAAGAAAAAATAAAAAGATTCATACCTTAACTAAACAGTAATACTCATGTAATACTCCTGATACACCCCTTAAATTATTACAACAAAATCCAAAATTACCTGCCTGCATACCTCTATGTTTACCTAAATTCTGACCTACTGACATTTTTTATAAAATACATATTTTCTCACCTCAATCCTGCAAATGAGCCCATTAATACTGAAGAATCATGATTCGTACTTTCACTAAACACAATAATGCTCTTGACTGACACAATTGTTAATAAAACACAACCCTGCAACTAAGCTTAAAAATAATTAGTAAAAATAGTCTAGATTAATACCATAAAAAAAAACAATATCAAACTTAATTGACAACAGACAAGTGTTAATACTACAATCCAGCAACTAAGCTTAAAAAAAAAAAAAAACAGTAAAAGAATAAAAAAAAGATTCATACCTTTCCAAACATGACCAACATAAAAATGGATGTAAAGCACTGAGAAGACTGATCTGACTAAAAAGATTCATACCTTTATAAAAAAGTAATACTCATAAAACACCCCTTAGATTATTATTATTATTACAAACAAAACAATTTTACCTGCCGACCTCTATATTTACCTAAATGAATTCCTGCTTTCACACTGACCCACCTCACTTTTCTTTCTGAAATACATATTTACCTTCCTCAATCCTACAAATGAGGTCATACATGCAGTAAAAAAAACATTGAGATTCATACCTTAACAGAAAAAAACTATATTAAAATAGTCATAAAGCACTCTAAAGACTGACCTGACTACACAGTCACAAAAAAGAGTAAAGAAAAAAAAAAATCATACCTTAACAGTAATACTCATAATACACCCTTTAAATTATTTATTACTACAAAATCCCCACTTACCTGCCTACCTCTACCTTATAGACACTAAACAGTCATAATTCATACCTTTCCATAAGAGATCAATACAAAATTGATGGATTTCAAGCACTCTGAAGACTGATCTGACTCCACCTTCAAAAAAAAAACACTAAGCCCTTCACACTTCAGGGAACTCAAATTGATAATACTACACAAAAAACACAATATTAAGCTTAATTGAACAAAACTACTGTTAATAATACACAATCCTGCTAATAAGCTAAAAGAGTAATTAAAGTCTATATTCATACCTTCAGAAACACAGTAATACTCTTGATTGTTATTAATACTAACTACACAGTTATCAATACTACACAAACGTGCAACTGAGCTTATAAATGGACAGTAAACAAAGTCGAGATTCATATTTTTCCATAAGAGACAAAGATGGACTTCAGGAACTCTGAAGACTGATCTGACTTCACCTCCTCTATAAATCTCACAGCCTTGTCCCCTAATTCACCTCTTTTTTAAAGTCTGTCCTCCACCTGACCTGGTTGTTTTTCCTGACGTCGCGTCTCGTAATTCTACCTGATTCCTCGGTCGTGAGGGCTCCTCGTGTACGGCTGGGAAATAAAACCTGCTTTTTTGTGAGGTGAAACTGGGTGTTTTACCTGTCCAGAGACCGGACGGTTAGTTGGAGGGAAGTCTGGACGGTTCTGGTCGCCGTAAAAATAAGTTGATGACGAACTTTTTTTGTTATTCTTACCCACGACTGTAACCAGGACTCGTCTCCGTCAGTCGCGCGTTCCTTTTGTTCATCCATGAATCCTCGCCGTCGTGCACTGGGTGTCGCGGGGATCCTGTAATCCTCCTCTCCGTTCGGTCCTCGGTCCTGCTGCTCCTGCTACGTCCTTATCCGAGGGAGGCTTCTCTGGTTTGGGGCTGAACGGTATTTATACAGTAGAGCGATGACGTCATCGTTTTATCAGCCAATCACATGAGAGTTCTAAAAATCTGATTGGACGAAAACCGAGAGGGTAATATCCACAGAACTAAATGGTTGAGATGAATATAAAAAAATAAAATATGTAAAGTAACGAACGTAACAAGACGTAACTGCAGTTTACAAAGACAGAGTGGAATGTTTTTTTTTATTTTGTGAATGACTAGACATATTTAGTATGCAGTTCAATATTTCATTTTATTTAATGCACAGTAATTTGATGAATTTCCCATTTGCATCCTAGATTTAGATTATATCTATATCTGTTGCAGTGTTTGTTGTGGCGTCCGTCTCCACCTACCGGCAGCTGTGGGTAATGCGTACGGAGAGAGACTGGAAGTGCATTTCAGCGGAATCTGAGCGGCAGTTGCTGCGTTTTGAGCTCTATTGTTCTCTCCCTTTCGCTCAGCATCTTCACTATGTTAAAATATTAGTTCTATGCCAGGTAATATTTTATTATTCCTTTATTGGAAGTGTGTATATAGCCACGTTCTTTTAATTAATATTGAGTCCTCGATATTAATCCAGAGGAAATTTTGATGGGCCTGTCCGGGCATTGGTCACAGCTGCGGGCGTGGCATTTGTAAAATGGGGCTTCTTTTAAGTGGTACTGCAGTATCACTTAAAAGAAGCCCCATTTTACAAATGCTACCAATGCTAAAATTAGCATTCAATGCATTCTAATGGGAAAATGACCCTGTTTGAGCGTTAATAGCTCGGCCACGCCTAGTCCGATCGCTTATAAAAGTAATAGCACACCTCACACAATAAAGTACTAATTTTTGATATATAGCACGCCGGTGTGCGTGCTTCGGTACGACCCGCATTAAGTGCCGAAAAAAGGCTGACATAATAAATAAATACATTTTTTCTCGCCCATTGACATTTTTTTGTTTTTTCAAATTTGTGCATGATCTGTAAGTCAGACAGAGAAAAATATATCAAAACGTCGGTCTTAAAAACTTTTTTGTATGTCAAACCGTCTGGACACAAAGTCCAAAAAAGTTCAATTTTGGACAAGAATAATAAACGCGTTCCGAAAACGCTTTTTGGGGAATTGCGTGCAGACCGTAAACCCGGCCGAGCCAAGCCATATGTCAAACCGTGCGGAACGAAAAGCCGCACGACCTGACATGAAATTCGTGTGTGTGCTCTGAAACCAAAGTTTTTCACACTTTTAATGGTTTGGCCACGTTTTGTGTCATTTTGTGCGGAGAGGTCAGGCCTTCAGGCCTTTTTGTGCGTCTCACGGTCTTAGCGTGGCAGCCACAAATGCAAGACATGGCCTTTTTTGCCTTTTTCCCTATTTCCTATGTTTTCCTGACAACTGTTGGTGGTAGCAACACATCCAATATTTCAGATTGTGTGTCTCGGCGAGGCCTTCGTTACTTTTTACACTTTGAACACGATTTGTGGGCAGGCCGTACGACATACCAAAACATATTGTTATATGTCATCTTGTTATTGTTGATATATGTTATTGTATGTTATCGCATACTGTAATGTGATTTTCCTGTTCTTTCAGTTTCACCTCAATAAAACGACATTTTTAGAACCATAGAACCACGTCTCGTTGATGGGGAAGGCATTTAATAGACTGACCAATTACGCTGCTTAGTGAGGAGGGCAGAACAGTATATTATCCCGTTCTGAACAAATACAGGGAGTTCAGAATTATTAGGCAAGTTGTATTTTTGAGCAATAATTTTATTATTGAACAACAACCATGTTCTCAATGAACCCAAAAAACTCATTAATATCAAAGTTGAATGTTTTTGGAAGTAGTTTTTAGTTTGTTTTTATTTTGAGCTATTTTAGGGGGATATCTGTGTGTGCCGGCGACTATTACTGTGCATAATTATTAGGCAACTTAACAAAAAACAAATATATACCAATTTCAATTATTTATTTTTACCAGTGAAACCAATATAACATCTCCACATTCACAAATATACATTTCTGACATTCAAAAACAAAACAAAAACAAATCAGCGACCAATATAGCCACTTTTCTTTGCAAGGACACTCAAAAGCCTGCCATCCATGGATTCTGTCAGTGTTTTGATCTGTTCACCATCAACATTGCGTGCAGCAGCAACCACAGCCTCCCAGACACTGTTCAGAGAGGTGTACTGTTTTCCCTCCTTGTAAATCTTACATTTGATGATGGACCACAAGTTCTCAATGGGGTTCAGATCAGGTGAACAAGGAGGCCATGTCATTAGTTTTTCTTCTTTTATACCCTTTCTTGCCAGCCACGCTGTGGAGTACTTGGACGCGTGTGATGGAGCATTGTCCTGCATGAAAATCATGTTTTTCTTGAAGGATGCAGACTTCTTCCTGTACCACTGCTTGAAGAAGGTGTCTTCCAGAAACTGGCAGTAGGACTGGGAGTTGAGCTTGACTCCATCCTCAACCCGAAAAGGCCCCACAAGCTCATCTTTGATGATACCAGCCCAAACCAGTACTCCACCTCCACCTTGCTGGCGTCTGAGTCGGACTGGAGCTCTCTGCCCTTTACCAATCCAGCCACGGGCCCACCCATTAAGACTCACTCTCATTTCATCAGTCCATAAAACCTTAGAAAAATCAGTCTTGAAATATTTCTCCTTGTGCTTTTGGGCACTCCAGTGATGTTGCAGCTCTGAAATATGGCCAAACGGGTGGCAAGTGGCATCTTGGCAGCTGCACGCTTGACTTTTCTCAGTTCATGGGCAGTTATTTTGCGCCTTGGTTTTTCCACACGCTTCTTTTTGAATGAAACGCTTGATTGTTCGATGATCACGCTTCAGAAGCTTTGCAATTTTAAGAGTGCCGCATCCCTCTGCAAGATATCTCACTATTTTTGACTTTTCTGAGCATGTCAAGTCCTTCTTTTGACCCATTTTGCCAAAGGAAAGGAAGTTGCCTAATAATTATGCATGCCTGATATAGGGTGTTGATGTCATTAGACCACACCCCTTCTCATTACAGAGATGCACATCACCTAATATGCTTAATTGGTAGTAGGCTTTCGAGCCTATACAGCTTGGAGTAAGACAACATGCATGAAGAGGATGATGTGGACAAAATACTCATTTGCCTAATAATTCTGCACTCCCTGTAAACAGTAAATTCCCCTCCTCTTTAACATTTAAACACAATAACCAATCAGTGTGTAACAGTGGTAGGACCATTTTTAGCACAAATAAATCAAACACACACAAATAATTTATTTTATGCCAAATAAAATTATGTTTTATAACACAGTGAAAGAAATGTAAAATAATGGTCAGATTATTGGATTTTTAAATTAAACATGTAATATAATATATATACAAACCCACTTTTCATGTTGTTGACCAGACACATTTCCTACTTTAAAAATAATGTTGAGAATAAGAACCTTTTTTTTTTTTAATTTGAGGTTATAACAGTTGTGAAGTGCTCCATTACATTTTGCGGCAATTAACATGGACATTCAACATGGACCCAGAGTCTTTGCTAGCATAATGTTCAGCTCAGTGTTGTGCCAGTTCAGAGCTCAAAAAATGAACTAGATCACGTTCGTTCTTTATTTTATTTTATTTTTTTCATTTTTTAACATTTTCAATACAACGTCCTTCTATCTGAACCTCCTTCAGTCTTTTCCTTCTATCTGTCATACAACTGAACAATCACAGATATGTTACATTAAAACCAATTTTGAGGTTGAGAATAGATCTTACCACTTAAGCAACACATTGTGTTATGCTGACAGTGGAAAAAAACAAGGTGCAGGTATACTGAATATGGACATTTTATTCAGACAACATTAACACGAAATGTTAATGTTAGACTTACAGTGCTCAGAAAAGATCAGAAAGTAAACAATCAGTAACACCTGCTGTCTTTCAGTCCGTTTTTTAACCTTATCCAACTAGTGAAAATGTAGACAAACTGCTTGTGCAGAGGCGTCCGGACTCGAAGCACCAGCCATGCTAGCCTGTAACCAGCAAACTTTAAAACGTGAGCGGCGTTCAGTCTCGCCAGAGTGAACGTCACTCACGTTCACGTTCATAATATTTAAACTGATTCGTTCAGTTCAGCGTTCACGAAAAATAGGAACATGGAATGCGTTCATGCACAACACTGGTCCAGCTTGGCTGGAAGTGGTGCTTTCCGCCTGAGGGTTCTTCAATAAAGCAGCAGAAACTTGACAACACCAAAGCCTCTCAGAAGACCATAGACCTAGCGGTGGTCAACTTTATTGTCCAGGGTTTGCACCCTTTTTTCTGTAGTAGAACAGCCTGGGTTCGTTAATTTAATGCAGCATAATCACCCACAAGAGAGAGAGAATAGATATGCACACAAAGCGAATGAAAGATGGAGTGAAGAATGCAATGCAGACTGCTAAATACATCACCACAACTACAGACTGTTGGACAGCTCATAGGCAAAGCTTCATTGGGGTTACTGCCCCCTGGATTGATTCAGATAACCTAGAAAGACAGTCTGTTGCTCTGGCTTGCAAAAGGCTGAAAGGGGCACATACTTATGACATGCTAGCCAGTACTCTCAATGACATTCATACAGAATGTCATTTTCACAGCCTGAAAAAAATTGTTAGGACCACGACAGATAATGCCTCAAACTTTATTAAGGCCTTCAGAGTTTTCGCATGTGAAGATGAAGGAAGTTCAACTGAAGAAGAGAGGGAAAATGTAAATGAAAGTGCGGAGGAAGATGATCCAGAAGAGGAGACAGAGGGTGTTGAAGTTGAGGCTTTGATGGAGGAAGAAGATGAGTGCTCTGAATATCAACTCCCAAAACATCACCGTTGTGCCTGCCATCTTTTGAATTTGATCTCAACTGCTGATGCTAAAAAAGCTGAATCGAATGTTGTGTACAGGAAGATGTCTCGTGCAGCATTTGCCAAGTGCTCAGCTCTTGGAATAAGACTGCCCGCTCATCTATCGCTGCGGAGGTTATTGAAAGGGAGTGCAAACTGCAACTCATCCGTCCAGTTGATACCAGATGGAACTCTCTCTTCCTTGCAGTTGAGCGGCTACTGAGGATATTTAGAGAAAGTGGAGAAGGAGCTGTCAGAGCAGTGACCATTGCACTTAAAGTCCCCATGTAAGTTTGACTTGGAGCAGATGCACAGTTATAATATGGTTGGCTATGGATTGTGTGCCATAATATTGTAGTTCACTAATCATTTACACCTCATTTAATTGAACTGCAGTAGTATATCCTATAATTATTTAGATAACTTAGAACACAATAAGCATATCAGTCATGTCTGTTTCATATCTATGCTGACAGGCCACAAATTCATATTTTAACAACTTTTTGCAGACACAATCTGAAATAATTAAAAATAGTTTGTTGAATGATGTGTGTAATAACATTATGTATATCTAGGTGTGTGACAAATTCCTTATGTCACTTGTTGACATTCTGCATATTCCAATACTGTGTATTACAGGTTCAGCCCTGCAGAACTTGCTTTCTTGACAGAATATGCATCAACCATGAAGCCAGTATCCAAGGCAGCCAACGTGTTGCAGGCAGAGGTGGATGTCCACATGGGATGGCTGTTACCAACTATAACCGTCCTGACTGTGAAGCTGGACCGCCTCCAAAAGCCATCCAAGTTCTGCCAGCCACTGATCTCTGGCCTTCAAGAAGGAATACAGCGGCGGTTTGGTGACATGCTTACTGACCCTGAACTCATTGCTGCTGCAATTTTACTTCCGGAGTTTCGTACATCGTGGACAAGCAATGAGGATTTGCTAAGGTTGGGTAAGTAATTTAAATCATTTATTTCATTGGCAAGTGTTTAATTGATAAGGAAACCTTGCAAAGAACCTTTTCTGATCCTGCCAGTTAATCTAAAAATATGTTGTTGCAACTAGGAAACCGTGGGAAATTCCAAAGTGATAATTATGGTTTTTACAAGGTTAGAGAGAAATACAGTACTCTTCATATAAGCTTAATGGTTCCTTTAAATTCAAATTCAAATTCAAAGTCAAATTTTATTTGTCACATACACAGTCATACACGGTATGATGTGCAGTGAAATGCTTTCTGCAACTGCTACAGACCACAGTATTGCAAATGTTGCAAGTAAACAGTGAACCAATATGCAAATATTGCAAACATAACCAAGTATTACACTTTTACGTCTTTAACATAAAATATGTGTAACTGGTAGGGTGAAGGTGTGCAAATGAGTTACAGTTTTTACAGTGTTTAAAGAAAGAAGAAAGAGCCATAAAGAAAGAGCAGTAAGGACCTAAAAGCGCAGAGTCATTTTGTGCAAAGTGATTTTGTGCAAAGTGGTTTTGTGCAAAAGAGACCGGAGTGATTGGAGGTGAAAGTGCATGAGTTCTATGTACTGTTGTTGAGAGCTTGGACAGCCTGCGGGAAGAAGCTCCTCCTCATTCTCTCTGTGTTGGACTTCAGGGAGCGAAAGCGCTTCCCTGATCGCAGCAGAGAGAAGAGTCCATTGTTGGGGTGGGAGAGGTCCTTCACTATCTTCCTGGCCCTGGTGCAGCACCGTTTGCTATAGATAGATTGAAGGTCAGGGAGCTTGGTACGGATGATTTGTTTGGCTGATCGAACTACCCTCTGTAGGGCTCGCCTGTCCTTCATGGTGCTGTTCCCGAACCAGGTTGAGATATTTCCCGTCAGGATGCTCTCTATGGTGCAGGAGTAGAAGTTCCTGAGCACCTTGGAGGGCAGTCTGAAGTCTCTCAGGCGTCTGAGGTGGTAGAGACGCTGCCGGGCCTTTTTCACCACGGTGTTGATGTGACAGGACCATGACAGGTCCTGCGTGATGTTAACACCGAGGTAACGGAAGCTGTCCACTCTCTCCACTGGGCTCCTGTTGATGACAGGGGTCTGGTAGGTCCTCTCCTGCTTTGTACTGAAGTCCACTATTAACTCCTTTGTCTTGCTGACGTTCAGGTGGAGATTGTTCCTCTGGCACCAGTTCGCCAGATTTCCAACCTCCTCCAGGTAGGCTGTCTCATCGTTGTCAGAGATCAGGCCCACCACGACAGTGTCGTCAGCAAACTTGATGATGGTGGTGGAGCTAGTAGTGGCTGTACAGTCATGGGTGTACAGGGAGTACAGCAGGGGGCTCAAAACACAGCCCTGGGGAGCTCCAGTGCTGAGAGTGATGGAGGCTGAGACATGTCCACCCATCCTTACTGCCTGTGGTCTCCCGGTTAGGAAGTTGGAGATCCACTGACAGAGAGATGAGCTGAGTCCCAGGTGCTCCAGCTTGGTGGTGAGTGTGGAAGGGATTATTGTGTTAAATGCTGAACTGTAGTCAATGAAGAGCATTTTAACATAATTTCCCTTTCGAGTGTCCAGGTGGGTGAGTGCTGCATGGAGGAGATGTGATATGGCGTCATCCGTGGACCGGTTGGGACGGTATGCAAACTGTAGTGGGTCGAGTGTATCTGGTAGTGAAGAAATGATGAAGTCTCTGACCAGCCGTTCAAAGATCTTCATCACTACTGAGGTGAGGGCTACAGGGCGGTAGTCGTTGAGGGAGGCAGGATGGGTTTTCTTGGGGACCGGAACAATGATGGACTCCTTGAAGCATGTGGGGATCACGACTGAGATAGGGAGAGGTTGAATATCTCTGTAAACACAGGTGCTAGCTGGTCCGCGCAGGCTCTGAGGATTCTCCCCGAGATGCCGTCTGGTCCAGCTGCCTTTCTGGTGTTCACTCTCTTGAAGGCTCTCCTCACGTCATGCTCGGTGATGACGAACGCGTTCTCGGTGCTGGCAGTGTCCTCCCGTCTACAGCTGTTGGAGCCGCTAGCCGTAGCATCGCTAGCACCTTTAGCTGCAGCCTCGAAGTGAGCATAGAACGTATTTAGCTCGTCTGCCAGAGACACGTCCGCGTTCGTCATACCGGATGTTGGTGCTTTATAGTCTGTTATTGTCCTCAGTCCCCGCCACAGGCTCGTAGAGTCACTCTGTTCGAGTTGTGACTCCAGTTTCTTCCCGTAGCGCTGCTTTGCCTCCTTCACCGCTTTCCTGACGCTGTATGACGCAGCCTTGTATGGTTCCATGTCCCCGGAAGCGAGCCCCGCGTTATAGGTCGCGGTGCGAGATTTCAGAGCGTCGCGGATGGTTTTATCCACCCACGGCTTCTGGTTGGGAAACGTTCTGACAATCGTTTTCTGAACGGTGTCGTCCGTTAGTTTCCCAATGAAACTCACAACCGCTTCCGCAAACTCACTGATGTTTCCGGAACTACTCTGGAACATGTCCCAGTCTGCGTCCTCCAGTGCGTCCTGAAGAGCGGCCACCGATTGGTCCGTCCAGCGTGCCACCTCCCTCTGAACCGGAACTTCTTGTTTAAGCCTTTGTTTGTTTTTAGGCATGAGGAAGATGGCGGCGTGGTCGGATTTTCCAAATGGTGGACGAGATTGTGCCCTGTATCCTTCCTTTATTGTCGTGTAGCAATGGTCCAGTGTCCTTTCGCCCCTGGTGGGGCAGGTGATGTGCTGATGAAAGTTCGGCTCTGCGCGTTTGAGGCTGGCATTATTAAAATCTCCTGCCACAATAAGCGCAGCGTCCCGGTGCTGTGTTTGGTGCTTTGTGAGCGCCTCCTGCAGTTCGCCTAAGGCAGTGTCCGTGTCCGCTTTGGGCGGAATGTAAGCGGCGCTGATGATGACCGATGTGAACTCCCGAGGAAGGTAAAAGGGACGACACTTGATGGACAGAAGTTCCAGATTCGGCGAGCACGAGTGTGTGAGGGGAGAAATTGAATTACACCAGTTCCTATTTACCATCAAACACACTCCACCTCCCCATGTCTTCCCCGAGTCGCGTGTCCTGTCCATGCGGTGGACCGAGAAGAACTCGGCCGGCTGGATAGCGTGGTCCGGCACCGCTGGGTTCAGCCATGTCTCGGTGAAGCAGAGGAGGTTGCAGTCCCGGATGTCTCTCTGGAACTTTACCCTGGCCCTGAGGTCATCGAGCTTGTTCTCCAGTGACTGGACGTTGGCGAGCAGGATGCTAGGCAGAGGTGTGCTGTGTGCACGGGCCCTCAGCCTGTTCCTGACGCCGGCTCGTTTCCCCCGGGGCCGCCGCTTCACGTCCTTTGTTCTTTCTTCGTATTGTAAGTGCATTGTATACTAATAGAAACAAGAGTGTCTCTACTGTGTTTAATGCGTTGCATGGTGGTAGATTTGCCGGTGTAGGGTTGTTAAAAGAGGGTTTAAAAAACAAAAACAAACTAAACTTGGTCGGAGCAGTCGCGACGGCAGCCGACCTCACCGGCACCATCTTGCGTTCTGTGTTTGGGTTGTTGTTATGTAGGCATGGACTACATCAAGAGTCACTTGGAGGAGTACCAAGCCTCATCACCAGATAGCCATTCTGGCTCAGACGAGGAGGACTTCTTTGGCCATATGAAGGGAAACATCCAAGAAACCACAAGACAGCTGGATGCCTACCTGGCCAACTCGGCTGCCTCCATAGATACTCTAAAGTCGGTGCCCACAGTTTTCAATTTGTCCCTCAAGCTCAACATCTGCAGCATGTGAAAGACTGTTTAGTACAGCGGGGCGCATCTTTTCTGCGAAAAGAGGCAATCTAGGGTAAAAAAACTGTTGTTGAAATTGAACAAAAAGCACTGGTAATGCTGTGCTTATAAGGGCACCAAATGGCACTTATACTCTCATGTTCGTGAGAGAGCCATTTTCACCCTCTGACCTTTGATTGCCTGGCCAGTGGTAAACTTTTCATTTGATGGTCCTTCATTTTAAGTTTCTTATTCTAAGATCTGCCTTTTGTATTTGCCTTTTGTCCCCGGCCATTTAGAGCTCTCACCAAGTTCTAATGGCCAGCCCCTCTCCCGCCGGGTCCTCCGGGACAAAGGGCGTCGTGGCCCGCTACTGTCCCGCAGCTTGTGGTTTCAGTATCTCGGGCAAGGACTCGCACCCCATCTGCATCACGTGCATGGGGGTGAAGCACACTCGGGCGTCGCTTGCGGACCCGGATGGCTGCGCTCACTGCAAAGCCATGTCGGTGAAAACCCTGGAGAGGAGACTACGTATCGCCGCGTCCACACGCGCCGACACGTGTCTGCTGCCTAAAACCGCGGCGGAGGGCGTCTCAAAACCCCCTCCACCCCGCGCCTCCACGAGTTGTGCGGACATAATGGACGTTGAGTCCCCTATGCTGCCCCCGCTGTTCGACGAGCACGTGTTCGCGGACAGGGAGGAGGCAGACGTTGAGGAGGAGGAGGAGGATGACGATCAGCTCCTCTGAGACGAGCCAGAGGAGGACGACGAGGATGCCATTCTCCCGGATGCGCAGCCCTCTAGACCTCCCAGCGCTCAGGCCAGTGAGCCCTCCACGGGGGACTTCGGTTTGGTTGAGGTGTGTAAAAGAGCCGCGGCCAGGCTGGGCTTTGCATGGCCAGCCCCCCGTGGTGACCTCGGGGTTGAGAGGGACTTTTTCGACGGGAAAAGACTCCCTTCTCGTCCGCCCGCATTCAGCCAATCGCTTCCCGCAGTGCCTGCGTGTGTGACCGAGGTCAGGCGGTCCTGGGATAAACCCTTTTCTAACCGCGTTCCCGTCAAGGGCTACTCGGTTTTGGATATTGGCGACATGGAGGAGCTGGGGCTCTCCAGCCCCCCCACGGTCGGTGGCTCATCACCTCCACCCGACCAGGAGGGCTTCATTTTCGTCAACAGGACCGTCGCTCCCAGGTAAAATGGAGCACAGCACCGCCCGGCTCCTCCCCCCAGCGGTAAGAAGCGCCGGCAGACCTAGGGATTCATTTCCCTCACAGCAGGGGCATCGCCAGCACCACGTGGTCTCTGGCCTCCCCCCTCCCTTGACCGACGTCACGCTCGCCCCTCCCCCAGCGAAACGGGCGAAGCTGTGCACGTCGGCAGAACGTTCTGTTCAATGTTCAGCGGCCACTTTTGTTCCCCCGCTTCATTGCAGGACCAAAGCACCAGTTCACACCGTGCTTCCTCTTATCCTCTTACGCCCTCCCCTCAGCTCGTTTGGTCGAGCTTGAGAGTGGAGCGGGTAAGACGGGTTCGTCCCAGTTAATTTTCCCCTTGCCGTTCTCAGGGTTCATTAAAAAGGCTGCAGTTTGCGGCACGTCCACGCGTTCAACGGGGTGGTTTCGTCGCTGGCAACTGGGGATGCCGCTCAGGTTTTGGAGGCAGAAATAACCTCCCTTCTGAGCAAACGTGCAATAAGGCCCGTCCCTGTGGAGGAAATGCAGCGGGGTTTTTATTCTCGCTATTTCCTGGTTCCAAAACGGGACGGAGGGCTCTGCCCTGTTCTGGACCTGCGTGTTCTCAACAAACACCTCAGGCGGTTCAGATTCAGAATGCTCACTCACAAGGGTCTTTTTCGCTCGGTTCGTCCCGGCGAGTGGTTCACTACAGTGGACCTGCAGGACGCGTATTTTCACATAGGAATCTATCCTGCCCACAGGCGGTATCTCCGGTTCTGTTTCTACGGCGTGGGTTACGAGTTTCTCACGGTTCAGCAAATGTATAGAAGCAGCTCTGACCCCGCTCGGATCCTCGGGCGTCAGGGTTCTGGCTTATCTGGACGATTATCTGCTCTACACCCGATCGCGCGAGCATGCAGTGCACGAAACGAAACTACTGGTGACCCACCTCACCAGCCTGGGTTTCAGTATAAACTACGCCAAGAGCGCACTGGTTCCGTCCCAGACCGTAGAATATCTGGGCCTCCAGATAAATTCTGTGTCTTTTCGCGCTTCACTGTCCGAGAGACGCGTACTGTCGTTAAAACAGTGCGTTGGTCTGTTCAGCAGCGGCAGAGCGGTCCAGTTCGACTCGACGTCACAGCCCCGCCGCTCGCGCTCGCTGTGCTTAGTGTCGGTGCCGCTGATTAGTGTTGTTTCGGCTCCGTGTGCGTCCGGACGGAGGTACTTCGGAAAGCATGCAATACGGGAGTTGGCCATATCTTTCCCATAGTGAGATACAGAGCGAATGTTTGAAAGAGAACGTGAGGTTACTCGACGTAACCCCGGTTCTCTGATAACATGAGTGAGGTATCGCACTGCTTTCCCCTCCTTGCATTTGGCACGGGGAAGAGCATGCTAGAGAAGGCCGTTCCGGTGGGCGGCGGGACCTGATATAGGGAGGCAGGGCTCCCGGGGTGCAGCTGCCATTGGTCCGTCTGCGACGGACGTGGTGTCATTGGTGCTTCCGCGATCGGTCACGCTGAGGGCGTTCCCATAGTGAGATACCGAGCGAATGTTATCAGAGAACCGGGGTTACGTCAAGTAACCTCACGTTTTTTCTGCAATCAATAGATCATTGACAAGATTTACAATTACATCTGTTTTTCACATAGACTTGTCTTTTGTTAAAGAAAAAACAAAAAGTATTGATAATGCTAGGTTGATCAGGGGTCTGAATAGCATTTATACTGGCATATTCTTAAGAGAGCCACACCCCAGCGAACGGTCAAATTTTATTTTCAAGGTCCTTTTTGTTGTTTCTCATTCTAACATCTGCCTTTTGTATTGACTAAGTGTTGTGTTATCCATTATTAGGCCAATGTTTTTTGCTTTTCTGCAATCATTGGAACATAAACTTTGTATTTACTAGTTTTACAGTTGCGCTACATTTGTTTTTCATGCAAGCCAGGATAAAGGACTTTGGAAAGCAACTCTTGTTGAACAGAATGTGCTGGTGATACGAAGCTGGTGATACGTACTGCCATATTCTTGAGAGCGGTTACTGTTGTGTTTCCCTTTTACTGCTCTTAACAGAAGTGTTGAATAGTTTTGCAAGTACATAAATGATTTAAAGATATATCATGTCCTGATTGGTTTATCTTAATGGTATATTAGTGGGCAATACCTAGTAGATAACTTGTCATCCACATAATTCTAAGGTACACACAGTATTGCAGAGTGCACACACAATAAGCACACCAAACTTTCCAATACACATATACCGTATAATTGCTTGTAATTATTACAAGTAATGACATCAGTACAGGCATAAATCAGTATATGTACTATGCTTTTACAAAATGGCACACCCCAGATGTTGAGACAAACCATTGTGTGAGTACTTTTACTTAAAAAAATACTTTAAAGTAAATTTAAAAGTAAGTACTTAGGACTTTTACTTAAGTAAGATTGTTGATGTAGCACTTCTACTTTTCATTTCACTACTTTATCGCTGTCTGTCTCATTGTTGTCTACATGTTTTGTTTGTTTGCACTTTATGTCAGTTTGTAACGTTGTTTCAATGTTACATGTAACACCAGGTTCTGGAGAAACGTTGTACGGTCAGACACATATATATCTGAAATGACAAAGCTCAACTTCAGATTGTGTTGGTCCACTTCCATTAAGACTCGGGGTGATCGGGGCTCTTCTCTCAGGCAAGGTTTGTGGGTGCATATGTGGTGGGTTCGAAGTTGAATGAGACCGAACAGGAAACTGAAAACTCGAGCGTGCCATATCAACATGCTGAAAAGCTACGTTGAGCGAGAGAACATAGTGGTACAGGACGAAGCTGCAGAATAGTGAAATTCTGCATGATTTAGAAGCTCATCTGTCCCACAGACTGCAGGCAGGTTATTGGGTTAATTCAGCCACATGCCGCTTTGTTCTCTGACACATCTGGAGGTACGTCTACTTGTTGGAGAAGTCCATGCCTACTGGTTCATAAGCCTGATGGGACATTTCGGTTCGGTACTGATAACTGAAAGGTTGATGCGATCACTAAACCAGATTCATTTCCATTTCCTCGAATGGAAGACTGCGTAGACAAGGTTGGTGCAGCCCGAGTTGTCATGAAATGAGATCTTCTGCAGGTTACTGGCAGGTTCTGGTGACTCCTCGTGCTGCTGAGATCTCTGCACCTGATAACTGTCTGCAGTGCTCGGTGATGCCATTTGGGTTACGTAATGCGCCTGCTACCTTCTAGTGCTTCATATGTCACTGGAGTCCCTTTCTGTGAAGATTATTCAGATTGTAATATAATCTATTCATCCACCTGGACCAGCACATTGAGAAATTAGAACTTTTTTTAAGCGCCTTCAGCCAGTGTAACTAACCCTCAAGCGAAAGTGACCTACTTAGGAGAAGAAGTGAGTCAAGGTCAAAGTTCAGGTTGTCATGAATTTCCCTGTCCCCAGTTTGAAACAGGAATTGCGCTGTTTGTCTTTTTTGGAGAAGGCTGTATTCTATCTGGGTTTTTTTATCAGAACATCTCAGATGTGTTCTGCCGTTAACCAAGCTGCTTCTTGGCAGAGCAACCTTGGTTTGGTCTCAGGACTGGAAGGAAGAGAAGGGAGGAAATACACGAGACAGACGCCCTGTTCACAGTAGCAGTCTACCCTGCACTTCTTCTTGGCCACACTGCTTTGTCTTTGTGTCAAGGATTAATTTTACATCTTTCTGTTTATTAAAAGTTGGTAAAAATGTTTTCCTCCCTGTTTCCTGGACCAGGACTCTCCTGATCAAGAAGAATTAATTATATTGTCTTCGTATTTTGTAGCAGTCAGTCAATATTGAGAAGGCCAGAACTGATGGTCAAATAATGATTTATTGAAGCCGTCCGTGTCATCAACCAACGTAAGAGCTAAGCAAGAGCAGATACCAATAATTACGATCACATCCCCAGTCATGCACAGCACCTTACGTTAGTATATTTCTTTCCCTTAGCATAACAAATCACGTCTTTTCTCACAAACATTACAAGATGCTCAAATATACTTTAGTCATCGTTACAAACCTTGTTCCCTTATCAACTGATGCTAGATTTGTTGCTTTTAACTTTCTCAGTTGTCCTTTTCTCTGCGTTCCCACTGAGCCTTTCCTGCTTTACTTCGCGTCTTCTGTCTTACCTCAAGCTCAGTTCCGTTACCGTACTTCCACTCACAAAGGGGTTATCAAAATAAGAGCGGGTAACATTACATTAATGTAAATCTTACGTTTTTTGGTCTTTACACTCCCATCAAATTATTTTCTGTTGAACATATGAAACACAAATAATTTATAAAAAAAAACTGTCACAAAAAGAATAACATAGTAAACATCTTAACACTGTAACTTGAGAAATGTCCATACACTCAATCATCAGGAATTTACATTCCACTATCTTCCAGCAGCAGAACTAACTTATGAACTGGACGTTCTACCACTGACATACCACTCACACGCTGACCTCCTTTGGTAAGATTTCTGTCAGCAAAAGCTATTTTAACCTTTCTGACAAGTCCATCTGTATCTTCTACAGTGTCCAAGATTCGGCCAAGCTTCCATTGGGATCGAGGTCGCATGTCATCTTTGTCCATTACTATGTCACCTATTTGCATGTTCCTTTTAGGCGTGTTCCATTTTTGTCTGGTCATAATGTTTTGAAGGTACTCCTGTCTCCATCTGCTCCAGAACAGCTCGAGTAAGTACTGTATTTGACGCCATCGTTTGCGTGCATACAAGTCCGCTTTAACGAACTGTCCGGGGGGGGGGGGGGGGGGCAGAGCCGTTGAGGTTTTCATTGTGACAAGGTGGTTTGGAGTAAGAGGCTCCAAACTTTGTGGATCATTGAGATTGTCTGTTGTTATGGGGCGGCTGTTTACTATTGCAGCTGCTTCATAGAAGAAGGTTCTGAGGGAAGAATCAGTGAGCCGACCGGGTGTGAGAGCCAGTGTTGCATTAAGAACATTTCTTACAGTTCGTATTTGTCGTTCCCACACTCCACCTGCGTGACTAGCATGAGGTGTGTTTAGAATGAATTCACATTGTTTTTCTGCAAGGAAGGTTGTCAGTCTGTCAGCGTCCATTCCACTTTGTGCTGTGTTCAGCTCATTTTTGGCACCTATGAAGTTGGTACCCTGATCACATTTTATTTGTCTGACTGAGCCTCTTATGGCAATGAAACATCTGAGTCCATTTATAAAAGTATCTGTTGACAGATCCTCTAACATTTCAACATGGACTGCACGTGAATAGAAGCATGTGAAAAGGAGGCCATACCTTTTGTGTTCTTTCCGTGCTTGTTTGGTCAGGAACGGCCCAAAAACGTCCTTACCACAGTATGTGAAGGGTGGAGTGTGTTCAATTCTCTCTGTGGGTAGATCTTTCATTTTTTGTCCTTCCACAGGTCTCCTTTGTCTACGACAAAACACACACTGGCGAATATAGGATGCAACCTTTTGGCTTAACCTTGGAATCCAATACCCACTGGATCGTATCTCATTCATCGTGAAGCCTTTTCCTTGATGACTGACCCTTTCGTGGCATTGGGCAATTATCAGTTTTGCGATGTGATGTTCTCTGGGAATGATGGTTGGATGTTTGAATGAATTTGGGAGAGATGAATGTCGTAGTCTTCCTCCCACCTTAAGCACATTATCTTTGTCCAAGAAAACATCCAAGTTGTGCATTTTGTTGTTCTTTGATAGTTGTTTGCCTTTGTTTAGTGTATCTATTTCATTTTGATATGCTTGTCTTTGTAAGTCCTTGATAATGACAGTTTCTGCATTTTGTCTTTCTGTCACAGTGGTGATCGTGTTTGATTTGTCTTTAAGCAGGTATCGTCTGAGACGTGCTACTGCACTGACTGCGCGGGACCAGGATGAGAACTTTCTGAGGCGGTCACTAAGGCTTGCATGTTCAGCAGTTTGTGTACTTAGTGTCTGCACCTTTTTCACTTCTGGGTCTCCTACTAGGAGTTCAATATTTTCCTTTGGTGGGTGTTGTATTTCTCTTTCCCATAGGAATTTAGGGCCAGTAAGCCAATTGGATGAGAGTAGTTCGTTTACTGACATGCCCCTGGAAGCCATGTCTGCTGGGTTTTCGGCAGTAGGCACATGAAACCATTGTTGTGGTGTGGTATTGTTGCGGATTTTCTGCACTCTATTCGCGACAAAGGTGTGAAAACGCCTTGCCTCATTATTTAGGTATCCTACAGTCACTTTAGAGTCAGTCCAAAAGAACTCTTCGACATTGTCATAAAGTAGTTCCTCTCTCAGCATGTTGCTCACGGTGACTGACACTGTGGCTGCGGTAAGTTCCAGCCTTGGGATTGTGGTGATTTTTGTGGGTGAGACACGTGCTTTGCCCATAATGAAGGCACAATGAACTTCCTTGTCTTTGTTTAAGAGTCTGAGATAAGAACATTGTCCATATCCTGTGGTGCTTGCGTCAGAAAAGTGATGTAATTCTCTTTTCACCACATCTCCAAAATCTGCAGGAACATAACATCTGCTTATTTGTAATTTTCTCAAATTGTGAAGATCTCCCTTCCAGCGCTCCCACCGTGGCCTGAGATGCTCTGGTATCGGGTCGTCCCAATTCGTTCCTTGGCGGCACATTTCTTGGAGGATTCCTTTGCCATTGAGCACGTAAGGAGCTATGAATCCAAGGGGGTCATATATTGCCGCAACTGTGGATAGGATGCCACGCCGGGTTGGTGGTTGGTCTTTTAGTGTGATGTTGAACGTGAAGCAATCTTCCTCCACGTTCCAGTAAATGCCAAGTGCTCTTTCAGTCTGTGCTTCATTAAATGTCAAGTCCTTTGTTTTTGTATCTGTGGCATGCTCTGAGGTCGGAATACTATTCAGAACGTTGATGTTGTTGGACACAAACTTGTGTAACCTTAATCCACCCTTTGCGCACAATTCACATGCTTCTTTTGCCAGTTGTATAGCATCCTTGACTGTCTCTGCGCTGGTGACGCCGTCATCTACGTAGAAGTCTCTTGTTATGAACCGTGAGCCCGCAGGATATGCAAGGCTGTTCTCTTTGGCTAAATGTTTCAGTCCATAGTTCGCACAACCAGGTGACGAAACAGCGCCAATGAGAGGAACTGTCATTCTGTATGCTTGCGGTTGGCTGTTTATGTCACCATCTTTCCACCATAAGAAGCGCAAGTAATTGCGATCGCTTTCTTTGACCTGAAACTGGTGGAACATTTTCTCGATGTCACACATCAGCGCTATTTGGTGCTGTCTGAAGCGCACAAGAACACCCATAAGACTGTTGATCATGTCGGGGCCAATCAGTAAATGTTCATTAAGACAGGTACCTTTGTGTTTGGCGGAACAGTCGAAGACCACACGTAACCTGTCAGGTTTCTTTGGATGATAGATGCCATGGTGTGTTATGTACCATGTCTTGCCAGGGAGTCCGATATCATCAGTCTCTTCTGCATCACCTCTTTCAATGATGTCTTTTATGTATTTCCTCCTTGTATTTTTCGTCTTTCATGAGTTTGCGTTTGAGCTGGTTTAGTCTGTTTTCAGCAAGTTGTCTGTTCTCTGGCATTTGTGGCTTTTCTCTAAATGGCAATGGCATCTCCAAATATCCCGTTTCCGTCTGTGTTATGCCTTGCTCAAGCTTCTGGAGGAATATTAAATCCTCTTGTGATACAGTCTTTTCGTTTCTGTCCGTCTCTTTGAAATCTCTTTCCAGAGCAAGTATTGCATCTGCTGGAGTGGAGTGAGGGATTTCTTTAACTGTGACTCTGTGGCAGAGGCTGCTGTCTATAACCATTTCATTGCAAAGCGCTGCGTTGCCTACTATGCTCCATCCTAAGTCCGTGCGAATAGCATAGGGCTCACCATCTTTTCCTAAGATTATTCGTTTAGGTGCAAGAGCCCTGGGACAGGTGTAACCTATAAGGAGACCCACTTCACAACTGAGGAGTGGAGGGATCTCATCTACAATAGGCAGTAAATGACTCCACTGTTTGGCTGTTTCACATGTGGGTATGTGTTCCCTGTTAGCAGGTAAGCAATCCTTGGAGTATGCCGTGGGGAGCTTTATGACTGTGGCTGAGTTGTAACCTCTCACCAAGAGATCAGACACCCTTCCACTACTTACGACAGCATTCTTACCCATCATGGTAGTCAATTTCAGTTTTACTGGACAAACATCTGCCTGCAGCTCCTGCGTTACATCATGATCCACAAAGACAGCATCGCTCTGAGTGTCTAATAATGCGTAGACCAATTTTTCCTTGAGTGGATTGGTGGTGGTTGACAGCCATCCTGGGACTATCATTGAGGTGCTGACGGTCTGTTCTGATCTGGCAACATTAAGTGACATGGCTGTTGCAGTTACAGGTGAGTTACCTTGATTTGCATTCTCCGTACTCCCACGTGTTTGTCTTTGCAAACCGTTACT
Source organism: Denticeps clupeoides (assembly GCF_900700375.1). NCBI lineage: Eukaryota > Metazoa > Chordata > Actinopteri > Clupeiformes > Denticipitidae > Denticeps > Denticeps clupeoides. The sequence continues at coordinate 5,143,785 of NC_041717.1, forward strand.
GTAGTTTTCATCATGAAGACACACAGGATGTCTCTAAGTGAGGCGGCGTCTGCAGTCCTTAGCACGGTGTCCTTTTTTCAGACAGCCATAACAAAGTTTATTGTCTCTCACATATTTCTTTCTATTTTCTGGAGACATCTTTAAGAAGTCTGGGCATTTGTGAAGCTGATGTGCGTGCTGGCACAACATGCATGGAGAACTGTTAGGTGTCTTTGTTATTGTCCGTTTGTCACTTTGTACAGTTGCATTTGTGTTAAATACACCTGCTTTACTCCCACTGATTACCCTTGTACTCCTTTTATCAATATTTGTTTCAGTGCGGCGAAGTGCGTGAATGGAGGTGACTGGGTTGCAAGCAACTTCCGCTTCTAATGAGAGGAAGGAAGCAAAATCACAAAAACTTGGAAACTCACCACCCTCCATCAAAGTTTTTGTTACCTGTCTATTCCATCTTGCATTTATCCAGTCCGGTAGTTTGTGCAACAATCTTTGGTTTTCTTCGCAGTCGTTGAGTATTTGTAGTCCCTTTACGTGAGGCATAGCAAGCTTGCATGCATTTATGAAATCTGCAAGGTTCCTTAATCCATCTGCGTCTCTGGACTGCACCTTTGGCCAATTCGCTAGCTTCTCTCTAAATGCCTTTTGTATCATGAAAGGTTGACCGTATCTTTGGTTTAGTTTATCCCAAGCATCTTTGTATGCCTCTTCATCGTTTCTGAAGAAAGTTCCTTCAAGACATTTGCGAGTCGACCCAGTTACATATCTTTTTAAGTAGTACATTTTATCTGCCGCTGAGAGGCCCTTTCGTTCAATCAGGGACATGAATGTGGATTTCCACTCTGAAATTTATTGGATCACCACTAAACACTGTTGGTTCTGGCGTGGGAAGTTTGTTCATTTTTATGCAGTCTTGCACTGCTTGCGCTAGCTCAGAGACATCCGAGTGAGCTGTTTGCACAGGAATGAAGGGGAGAGCTGGTATGGGCTGTTTGGGTGTGAAGTTTGGGCTAACTGGTTCGCCTTTTATTGACTGTTCATCCTGCACCAGTGATAACTCTCTATCATGTGCTTCCAACCTGGCTCGAGCCGCTTTTACTTCCTTCTGCGCTCTTAAGCGTTCCAGCTCTGAATTTTGCGCTGCCATTTGTTCCTTGTGCTCCTCCTCTAGAGCCTTTATCCTTTCTCTTTGTCTTTGTTCCTCTAATACAACCTCATATTCTGCCTCTTTTGCTGCTAATTCCGCTGCTGCTTCGGCTCGCTTTGCGGTAAGCTGTGAAGCTGAGGATCGTTGGCTGTGGTTTGATGCCGCGGTCGAGCCATATATGGACAAGGCATAGTCACGCTGTAAAAGTCCACGTAAACGAGTTCTTTCACGCTCTGCATCAAAATCTCCATCAACACCACTTATTCTCTCCAGAATTATTCTTACAACTTCATGAGTTACTGCTTCACATGCATCAATCTTTCTCCTTATGTCAGATGCTGGTGCCACTTGGTTTCTCATTTCTGAATAGAACATCAATATATTGTCTCTCCTTTGTTCTATTATGTCTGCAAGTTCTGACATCTCTTCGTCTGTGATATCTGTCTTTAGCTTTTCTCTTGTTTCTCGAACTTGCATTTTCCATTGTTCATAAAGAGTTGTTAGTCTCCTTTCCTTTTGGCTCAATTCTTCCTTTCGGTATGTTAGCATCCTTTCAGTTTGTACTTTAACTCTTTCAGAACGTCTTGGTAAGTCTGACATGCTTTGAGCTTTATCTTGAAGCTCACTTAACATTTGTTCTTTGCATGTGATTGGATCTTTAATGTATTGTTGTGAATTTGTGACCGTTTGACTTGGTGATGCAGCTTGCACATCTTCCATTTGAGACTCTTTCGATCCGTTTCGTCTTCTGACCAACTTCTGCCACCTGCTGGACGTCGCGAGTATTACCTTAAACCACGTAGTGCAGCGGGAGGCGGCGGTCAAGCTCTTACTGTAGCAGTCAGTCAATATTGAGAAGGCCAGAACTGATGGTCAAATGATGATTTATTGAAGCCGTCCGTGTCATCAACCAACGTAAGAGCTAAGCAAGAGCAGATACCAATAATTACGATCACATCCCCAGTCATGCACAGCACCTTACGTTAGTATATTTCTTTCCCTTAGCATAACAAATCATGTCTTTTCTCACAAACATTACAAGATGCTCAAATATACTTTAGTCATCGTTACAAACCTTGTTCCCTTATCAACTGATGCTAGATTTGTTGCTTTTAACTTTTTCGCTTGTCTTTTTCTCTGCGTTCCCACTGAGCCTTTCCTGCTTTACTTTGCGTCTTCTGTCTTACCTCAAGCTCAGTTCCGTTACCGTACTTCCGCTCACAAAGGGGTTATCAAAATAAGAGCAGGTAACATTACATTAATGTAAATCTTATGTTTTTTGGTCTTTACAATGCTGTTGTGAATTGTAGTTGTGAACATCACTTCAAGGTGACTTTTATAGATTGTTTCACAAGAGACTGCAGAATAACCTCCCCTGAATAAACAGTAAATTCCCCTCCTCTTTAACAGAGACACATTTAAACACAATAACCAGTTAGTGTGTAACAGTGGAAGGACAATTGCACAATTTCAAATAAACCAAACATACACAATGGTCAGGATCAAATAAAACTGTGTTTCATAACACAATGAAAAAAATTTAAAATAATTGTCAGATAGGGAATCTATGAGCATTCCAAAAAATCTCAAACAAAAATCAACATTTCATGTGTTTTAAATATAATACTTAAATTGAACATATAATATGGGTCAAATATAATTTCCCCATATATAATATAGGTTAAAAAATGTCTGCTACAGCAATTAATTAAGCAACAGCAATATAATTCTGTCACAGCCAATACACCTCCAGCCCACCAGAGAGCACCAGACCAGACAGAGAGACGGCGACCCGGAAGCAGAAACGAGAGCGGGCAGCGTAGAGTATAAAAGTCAGGTAACCCCGAGGAGACGCTGCCCGCTCTTTGAGTTTAATTTATTCCCAGAGACGCTAGCCTTTTTTTCCCACGCCCAGCTGACCAGAATCCACGACCACGAGCCTTGTCTGCCCCCTTTGTTACGACGATCTCCTGACGGATTCTACCTCGACACCACGACCTTTGCCTGCCATTGACACCGAGTTTGCCTGACCCTTGTGACAAGACGATCTCCCCGCTACCCCCCCACGAAGCCCTAGTTCCCTCCACGCCGCGCTACGGCACGTCCACGACTACACTCCCGTCCCAACTCACCTCCGGACTCCCTCTCCCCGACCAAACGCCTCCGGTCCTCCTCCCCAGCGCGTCCTATGTCTGCTCCCCGTTTGACGACTTGTCCCCTTGCTCCCAGCATGCCTGCAAATGCGTCCCCGAACTCCAGCAGTGACAGTTAGAGCAGGCCATCTCCTGACGCAGCAGGCATGTCCACCATGCAAGAGACGCTTGGTCAGCTGACCGCGTTCCTACAGCTGCAGCACATCGCCATCCAGGATCACCAAGACACGCAGCTCCAGCAACAACGTGCACTTCTCCAGGTCAGCTCCGCTCTCGCTGACCTTTCGGTACATGTCCACGCGCTGCAGTCCCGGCCCAGCTGTCCCGGTCCTGCAGTCTCCACTCCAGAGTCATGTATGTCCACCCTGGCGGGATTGGCCCCCCCCGCCACTTTATGACGGTGATTCCAAGAGTTGTCGCGGATTTATCACGCAGTGCCGGCTGCTTCTCCGCCTCGAAGCCGCCCACCTCCCTGATGAAGAAACGGCGGTCGCGTATATTATTACGCGGCTGACCGGACGCGCGCTGGACTGAGTCACGACGCTGGCGACCCGATCGGCGACCCGATCTGTCTGTCTGTCCCCGCCTTCCTGGACCGCCTCCAGACCGTGTTTCAGGGAGAGACCGGGCGGCGCGCGTCATCTTTGCGGCTCCTGTCGCTACGGCAGAGAAATCGGAGCGTGAGCGATTACGCGATTGAATTCCGAACCGTGGCGAACGACAGTGAGTGGACTGACGCCGCGCTCCCCGCCGCGTTCTACCAAGGCCTCCGGGAGGCGGTGAAAGACGACATGGTAAATAGCGATTGGGGAACCACGCTGAACAGTATAATCACGCTGGCCACGTCCATAGACAGACGTCCCGCTGAGCGCGACCAAGAATGGCGTAGCCACGCCCCTTTCCACTGTGCCCCCGTCGCGCGCCTGCATGACGCCCCTAGGGCTCCGCCCCCCCGTGGATCCTACGAACCCATGCAAATGAGCCGAGCCCGACCCCCAATCACTCCCCAGGAACGAAAGCGGCGAGAAGAGCAGAAACGCTGCCATTACTGTGGAGAACCTAACCACCTCAGCGCCGTCTGTCCCAACCGTCGAATCAAACCACACCCACCTGGAAAAAAACCACGCTTCCCTGAGGTCCGGAGCCCCCTGGCGAGGACCAAGGCCATTCCCAGAGCCACCACCCGCTGCTCACTTCCCATCATCATCTGCTGGAATAAACCCAGACCCGGCCACCATCAGGGGCGAGCGTTGGTGGACTCCGGGGCGGCCATGAACTTGATAGACGTCGATCTGGCCACCCGACTCCAGCTCCCCGTCTCCCGGTGTGATCCTCCCCGTGCGGTTTTGAGACTGGATGGCAGCCCGTTGGGCTCAGGGAGAATCCTTTTCCAAACCAAACCCCTACTAATCTGCCTTGAGCCCAATCATGTGGAAACCATGACATTCTACTTAACCACGACCCCCCATGACCCAATTGTGTTAGGATACCCATGGCTGACCACCCACGAGCCCCACATTGACTGGACCACAGGCACCATCAAACAGTGGGGACGCCAATGCATCCACCACCAACCCCGACAGGCCACTCCCCCGAACCGCTCTGGACCCACACATGTAGCAACGGTGAGACTCGGCCACGCCCCTCAACCCATGCCATGCTCGCTGCCTAGGACCAAGACCCCGGTCCAAAACTGCAAACCACGCCCATTAGCTGAAACCACGCCCCTTAGAGACAATGTGACCCAAAAGCTGCCAGAGACCACACCTCGATCTCCACATGACACCACCTCCTCCTTACTGGGGGTCCCTGACTGTTACCATGACCTTGCTGCGGTCTTTGACAAGGACAAGGCAGCAGAGCTGCCCCCCCATAGACCTTATGATCTGGCGATTGACCTGCTCCCTGGCGCCTTACCACCACAAGGCCGACTGTACTCGCTCTCACTTCCAGAGCGAAAGGCGATGGACGAGTACATCACGGCATCCCTGGCTAGTGGCATAATCCGTCCTTCCACCTCTCCAGCTGCTGCCCCGTTCTTTTTTGTGGGTAAGAAAGACGGGGGACTGCGGCCATGCATTGATTATCGGAAGCTGAACGCGATAACTAAAAAGAACCGGTACCCCCTACCACTTCTGAACACCGCCTTTGATCTCCTGGCAGGGGCCACCAAGCTGGACCTCCGGAATGCATACCACCTCGTTCGGATCCGGGAAGGGGACGAGTGGAAGACGGGTTTTATCACGCCATCCGGACACTATGAGTATTTGGTAATGCCCTTTGGTCTCTCAAACAGCCCAGCCGCCTTCCAGGCGCTCGTTAATGACATCCTCAGAGACATGTTGGATCAATTTGTGTTCGTCTACCTAGATGACATTGTAATTTACTCACCCAACCTCTCGACCCACATCTCCCACGTCAGAAAGGTCCTCCAGCGCCTTCTACAAAACCGTCTCTTTGTGAAATTGGAAAAGAGTACTTTTCACACAGCGGAAATCTCCTTCCTGGGGTTCCAAATCAGCCCCCAAGGAATTGCCATGGATCCCATCAAGACAACCGCAGTCACGGACTGGCCTGTACACACCACCATTCGTCAGCTACAATAGTCCCTCGGATTCGCCAACTTTTACATTCGCTTCATCCGCAACTTCAGCAAGGTGGCACAACCCATGACCTCCCTCCTTAAAGACCAACCAACCCGACTCCACTGGAACCCCCAAGCTCAACAGGCATTCAGCCTTCCAGGACTCCCAACCGAGAGGGTCAACCAGGAGGTGGGGACCTACCTTCGCTGCTACTGCTCGGCCCGACCAACCTCTTGGTCCCAACACCTCCTCTTGGCGGAGCTTGCACAGCTATTCACCACGGCCCCCATCTTATTCCACCCAGACCCCCTACTCCTATTCGTCGTTGAAGTCGACGCGTCTAGTCTAGGCGTGGGGGGCGGTACTATCGCAACACAACCCCCTGGACCACAAATTGCACCCATGTGCCTTCTTCTCCCGAAGACTAAACCCGGCGGAGCGGAACTATGATGTCGGGAACAGGGGACTCCTGGCCATCAAACTGGCCCTGGAGGAGTGGCGCCATTGGCTGGACGGGGCAGTCCACCCATTTTTGATACTGACGGACCACAAAAATCTGCCGAACCTCCAAAACGCCCAACGCCTTAAACCACGGCAAGCACGGTGGGCCTTGTTCTTCACACGGTTCGAATTCACCGTATCCTACATCCCCGGCACCAAGAATGCGAAGGCTGATGCCCTGTCCCGCCGGTACACCCCAGAGGCTGAGGACAATCCGTCCTCCCCTATCCTCTCCCAGCCGTTCCTACTGGCCCCCGTACGCTGGACCCTCATGCAAGAGGTGATTGCGGATCACACACACCACCCCCCACCTCGGACCACGCCTCCCAACCTCATGTACGTGTCACCCCCTCTCCGACCACGCGTCCTACAATGGGGGCATGACACTCCATTGGCCGGACACCCTGGACGTTAGCGCACCCGGGCCAACATTCAGCAGACATTCTGGTGGCCAGGCCTGGCCTCAGACGTACAGGCATACGTTGCCGCTTGTAACACCTGCGCCTCACATAAGGCCGACACACAAAGACCCCAATGCCTTCTCCTTCCCCTGCCTCGCCCCCATCGCCCATGGTCCCATGTCTCCATGGATTTCATCACGGGACTGCCACGATCAAGAGGGATGACCACCATTATGGTACTCGTGGACCGTTTTTCCAAGATGGCCCGGTTCATTGCCCTTCCAGGACTCCCAACCGAGAGGGTCAACCAGGAGGTGGAGACCTACCTTCGCTGCTACTGCTCGGCCCGACCAACCTCCTGGTCCCAACACCTCCTCTTGGCGGAGCTTGCACGGAACCAGACACTGAGTTTGCCTGACCCTTGTGACAAGACGATCTCCCCGCTACCCCCCCACGAAGCCCTAGTTCCCTCCACGCCGCACTGCGGCGCGTCCACGACTACACTCCCGTCCCAACTCACCTCCGGCCTCCCTCTCCCCGACGCGTGCCTGCAAATGCGTCCCCGAACTCCGGCAGTTACAAATTCAAATCATTTAATTAAAAACGGAACTATGTACAGTTTTAATAAGATCAATTGAACATACAGCAAAAATATAAATAAAGTATAAAAAAGGGCATTTCAACACAATGAAATAAAAAAAACAATGAGAACACTTACATTAACAACGAAACGTGTCTTCTGTATTTAACCATCACCCTGAGGGAGCAGTGGGCAGCCATGACAGGCGTCCGGGGAGCAGTGTGTGGGGACGTTGCTTTGCTCAGTGGCACTTCGGTCACAACTTGGCAGATCTGTATTCGAACCAGCAACCTTCTGATTACGGGGCCGCTTCCTTAACTGCTAGGCCACCACTGCCCTCAACATATTTCTATTCCCTCCTCAGCTTCGTTGTCCTCGTATGCCACTCTCTCCAGATGTTCTCTCCACGGGATGGTCCTGAAATGATCTCTGCACTCCAGACGTCCGTCTGATTGCCCAGCTTCTCTCTTACCTCCATTAAAACCACCATGTCACGAATTCCATAGAACAGAAATTGTGTTGGTCAGTCATGAATGATCTACTTGTGTCTGGTTCCGGGGTGTCACCTTCCTGATCCTGCTGCCCTAATCACAGCTTTTGACACGGACAGTTTATGACGGTCTAAGCTGCTAATTACAATCCAAAAAAACGAACCAGAATCACAGAGAAGAATTGTCACTCTCAGCTCTCCCCTTGTTTACAGCCCTTCTTCTTGTGCCAGTGGTGGGGCGCACCGAGTATACACTCGGCAAACTGATGCAAAAGAAAACGAAAGACCTGCTGCCATTGGCTACAGGAATGTAGACAGAAGAGGTGAACATCCTGCAACACACAGCCAGAAATAAAATCAGACCTGATCAGAAACATCACGGCAGAAAGAATTTGGGGCGGGACATGACGGGGAATTTACCTGTTAGCTTTAGTAAGCAGGCCAAATGCCACCCCATGTTGTTCTGGTGAGTGGCTCTCACTCCCAATCTGCCCCTCCTCCTCCTGCTGGTCCTTGGGAAGAGTTCGCTTCTTCTGTCTATGTCGCTGAAGCTGACTGCTGCTCCCAAGTCACCTGTAGCAAGAAATGAGAGAACATTACACTCAAATTAATTGGAGTTGGAGGACCAGGGCAATACTTCACCCTGCCTGGTAACCATGATGTTGTCACTGTGGATCATCTTCATTTGGTGGAAATAAGATAGTGAGTGGGCCACCCTCATCAGTCATATCAAGTTTGATTAAGTTTGGACGTTACATGTGTGAATGACAGCAATTTCCTGTTACACGGCGAATTATTAAAATTATTCAATGATTCCATGTGCAAACCACGTAACAAAATCTCACATCACAATTTAACATCACCATGGCATTAAGATGTGACTCACCAAAAACCATATAGAGCTGATATATTTTCTAAGAGTTTGTTAATTTGACAATTGTTACTACTAATTGTAAACCATTAGCAGTACAAAACAATTGTTAATACTCAACAATACTGCAACTGAGCTTATAGACAGTAAACAAAGTCACAATTCATACCTTCACAAAACACAATATTACTCTTGATTGAAACCACACAATTGTTGAACAAAATCCACACTTACCTGCCTGCCTACCTCTATTTTTACCTAAATTCCTGTTTTCACACTGACCTACCTCACTTTTTTCTGAAATACATATTTGCCTACCTCAATCCTGCAAATTAGCTCATAAATACAGTAAAAAAGGTCACGATTCATACTTTCACTAAACAAAATATTACTTTTGATTGACAATTGTTAATAAAACTGAAACCTGCAGCTAAGCTTTTAAATAAACAGTCATCCTTACAGAGCTCATTACCTGCATACCTACCTACCAACTTTAAGCACTATGAAGACTCATCTGACTGCACCTTCACAAAGACAATATCACAATATCACCTTCACAAAGTCAATATCACAATATCACCTTCACAAAGTCAATATGCCCTGCCCCTAATTCACACTTCAGAAGACCCTGAAATTAAAATACTACATAATGTTACACTTAATTGACACCCCACATTAAAATAAAAATCATACATTTACAAAACAATAATGCTCATGATACATCCCTTAAATTATTATTACTACAAATACCCATTTTACCTCTGTGCATACCTCTATATTTCCCTAAATGCATTCCTATTTTCACACTGACCGTCCTCACATTTTTTCTGAAATACATATTTACCTTCCTCAACCCTGCAAATGAGCTCATAAATACAGTAAAAAAAAAACACAATGTTACTTTTGCTTGACACAGTTGTTAATAAGAAAACACAACCCTGCAACAAAGCTTTAAAAAACACATAATTAAACTATTTAAACTAATTAAAAGAGACAAGTGTTAATTCTACAATCCAGACACAAAGCTTTTAAATAAAACAGTAAAAGAATAAAAAAAGATTCATACCTTTCCAACCATGACCAACATAAAAATGGACGTAAAGCACTGAGAAGACTGATCTGACTACACAGTTCACACTAATAAGAAAATAAAAAAAGATTCATACCTTTATAAAACAGTAATACTCATAATACACCCTTTAAATTATTATTACAACAAAACCACATTTACCTGCGTGCATACCTCTATATTTATGTAAATGCGTTCCTGTTTTCACACTAATCTACCTCACTTTTTTCTGAAATACATATTAACCTCTCATGCAAATAAATACAGCTCATAAATACAGTAAAATAAATAAAAGTAACACTATGTTACTTTTTCTTGACACAGTTGTTAATAAGAAAACACAACCCTGCAACTAAGCTTAAAAAAATATATTATTAAAAAAAGTCTTAATGCCATTAAAAAACAAAATTAAACTTATATGACAACAGACAAGTGTTAATCCAGCAACTAAGCTTTTAAATAAAACAGTGAAAGAATAAAAAAAGATTCATACCTTTCCAGACATGACCAACATAAAAATGGATGTAAAGCACTGAGAAGACTGATCTGACTACACAGTTTACAATGAAAAGAAAAAGATTCATACCTTTATAAAAAAGTAATACTTATAAAACACCCCATAGATTATTCTTATTAAAAAAACACACACTTTTACCTGCCTGCATACCGCTATATTTACCTAAATTAATTCCTGTTTTCACTTTTTTTACTGAAATACATATTTACCTACCTTAATGCGGTAAATGAGCTCATACATGCAGTAAAAAAACATTGAGATTCATATCTTTACAGAAAAAAACCTTATGAAAATAGACATAAAGCACTCTAAAGACTGACCTGACTACACAGTAACAAAGAAAAGAGAAAAATGAGCTCATACATGCAGTAAAAAAAGGTCACGATTCATACTCTCACAATATTACTTTTGATTGACAATTGATAATAAAACTCAAACCCGCAACCAAACTTGTAATTAACAGTAATCCTTACAGAGCTCGTTACCTGCGTATCTACCTACATACCTCCAACTTCACAAAAACAATCAATACACCCTGCCTCTAATTCACACTTCAGAAGAACCTGAAACTATAATAAAAAAAACACACAATATTACACTTAATTGACACCACACAATCACTGCAAATCATGCAAATGAGCTAATAAACACAGTAAAAATTTTGAGATTCATATCTTTCCAAATGTGATCAACATAAAAATGAACATCAAGCAATCTGAAGACTGATCTGACTGCACAGTCACAAAGAAAAAATAAGAAAAAAAAAAGATTCATACCTTAACTAAACAGTAATACTCATGTAATACTCATGATACACCCCTTAAATTATTACTACAAAATCTGAATGTACCTGCCTGCATACCTCTATGTTTACCTAAATTCCTGTTTCCACACTGACCTACCTCACATTTTTTATAAAATACATATTTTCTCACCTCAATCCTGCAAATGAGCCCATTAATACTGAAGAATCATGATTCATATTTTCACTAAACACAGTAATGCTCTTGACTGACACAATTGTTAATAAAACACAACCCTGCAACTAAGCTTAAAAATAATTAGTAAAAAAAGTCTAGATTAATACCATAAAAAAAAACAATATCAAACTTAATTGACAACAGACAAGTGTTAAAAGAATAAAAAAAGATTCATACCTTTCCAAACATGACCAACATAAAAATGCATGTAAAGCACTGAGAAGACTGATCTGACTAAAAAGATTCATACCTTTATAAAAAAGTAATACTCATAAAACACCCCTTAGATTATTATTATTACAAACAAAACACTTTTACCTGCCTACCTCTATATTTACCTAAATGAATTCCTGCTTTCACACTGACCCACCTCACTTTTCTTTCTGAAATACATATTTACCTTCCTCAATCCTACAAATGAGGTCATACATGCAGTAAAAAAAACATTGAGATTCATACCTTAACAGAAAAAAAACTATATTAAAATAGTCATAAAGCACTCTAAAGACTGACCTGACTACACAGTCACAAAAAAAGAGTAAAGAAAAAAAAATCATACCTTAACAGTAATACTCATAATACACCCTTTAAATTATTTATTACTACAAAATCCCCACTTTCCTGCCTACCTCTACCTTATAGACACTAAACAAAGTCATAATTCATACCTTTCCATAAGAGATCAATACAAAATTGATGGATTTCAAGCACTCTGAAGACTGATCTGACTCCACCTTCAAAAAAAATCACTAAGCCCTTCACACTTCAGGGAACTCAAATTGATAATAGTACACAAAAAACACAATATTAAGCTTAATTGAACAAAACTACTGTTAATAATACACATTCCTGCTAATAGGCTAAAACAGTAATTAAAGTCTAGATTCATACCTTCAGAAACACAATAATACTCTTGATTGTTATTAATAACTACACAGTTATCAATACTACACAATCGTGCAACTGAGCTTATAAATGGACAGTAAACAAAGTCGAGATTCATATTTTTCCATAAGAGACAAAGATGGACTTCAGGAACTCTGAAGACTGATCTGACTTCACCTCCTCTATAAATCTCACAGCCTTGTCCCCTAATTCACCTCTTTTTTAAAGTCTGTCCTCCACCTGACCTGGTTGTTTTTCCTGACGTCGCGTCTCGTAATTCTACCTGATTCCTCGGTCGTGAGGGCTCCTCTTGTACGGCTGGGAAATAAAACCTGCTTTTTTGTGAGGTGAAACTGGGTGTTTTACCTGTCCAGAGACCGGACGGTTAGTTGAAGGGAAGTCTGGACGGTTCTGGTCGCCGTAAAAATAAGTTGATGACGAACTTTTTTTGTTATTCTTACCCACGACTGTAACCAGGACTCGTCTCCGTCAGTCGCGCGTTCCTTTTGTTCATCCATGAATCCTCGCCGTCGTGCACTGGGTGTCGCGGGGATCCTGTAATCCTCCTCTCCGTTCGGTCCTCGGTCCTGCTGCTCCTGCTACGTCCTTGTCCGTGGGAGGCTTCTCTGGTTTGGGGCTGAACGGTATTTATACAGTAGAGCGATGACGTCATCGTTTTTATCAGCCAATCACATGAGAGTTCTAAAAATCTGATTGGACGAAAACCGAGAGGGTAATATCCGCAGAACTAAATGGTTGAGATGAATATAAAAAAATAAAATATGTAAAGTAACGAACGTAACAAGACGTAACTGCAGTTTACAAAGACAGAGTGGAATAGTTTCTTTTATTTTGTGAATGACTAGACATATTTAGTATGCAGTTCAATATTTCATTTAATTTAATGCACAGTAATTTGATGAATTTCCCATTTGCATCTTAGATTTAGATTATATCTATATCTGTTGCAGTGTTTGTTGTGGCGTCCGTCTCCACCTACCGGCAGCTGTGGGTAATGCGTACGGAGAGAGACTGGAAGTGCATTTCAGCGGAACCTGAGCGGCAGTTGCTGCGTTTTGAGCTCTATTGTTCTCTCCCTTTAGCTCAGCATCTTCACTATGTTAAAATATTAGTTCTATGCCAGGTAATATTTTATTATTCCTTTATTGGAATTGTGTATATCGCCACGTTTCTTTTTGGCTATTGAGTCCTCGATATTAATCTTAGGATAAACCGACGTTAATATGCCGTTAATATCTAGGAGTGCGAGATCAGTAATGTAATGTCTCCTCTTCGTTTGGTGCATGGCTAAACGCTAATCATTTACATTACATTTACGGCATTTGGCAGACGCCCTTATCCAGAGCGACTTACAACGTGCTTTCAAGTAACCATCGATGAAGGATCAATTCCGGTTCACTAGGACCCCAACTATGAATACATCACTTTATTCACTCTGTTGTGGATTCTGTACACAAGTTCGACAACAAGAAAGTTACAATTTAATCTAAATATTCTTTAAAGAGGAAGGTCTTGAGCTGTCGTTTGAAGGTGCAATCACACGAGAGTACACCTGGAATTTGTTATTGTTGATATATGTTATTGTATGTTATCGCATACTGTAATGTGATTTTCCTGTTCTTTCAGTTTCACCTCAATAAACTACATTTTTAGATCCATATAACCTCGTCTCGTTGATGGGGAAGGCATTTAACAGACTGACCAATTACGCTGCTTAGTGAGGAGGGCAGAACAGTATATTATCTTATGACTTACAATCAGTAGTTACAGGGGACAGTCCCCCCAGGAGCAATTTTAGGGTTAAGTGTCTTGCTCAGGGACACAATGGTAGTAAATGGGATTTGAACCTGTGACACTGTAGTCTTCTGGTTCATAGGCAAGTGTGTTACCCACTAGGCTACTACCATCCCGTGAACAAATACATGAATAAAAAATTACACAATAAATGCAGGAGCAGGACATTAGAACGTGGAGTGTAATGTCTTCACATGCTCTGCAGAATTCTGTTTAAGGATTTACAAAGTAGATCAGCATCCTGAAAAACTGTCATGGACAGCTGTGTATGTCCATATTTGCTATATCTACAGTCACGTGGCAGAGCGGCAGAGTGTTGCCAGATCCACACTAATTATCGAAATGATACAAGAAGTTTACTCTCTGTACGATGTACACTCAATCATTCAAAAAATCCCACGATGTTCGATCATTTTACTCCTTCAGTTTATGTTATAAATGTTTTATCTGGCAGCCCTGGCATACTTGGCTTGTTTATGCGCGGTCATGTCACGTGTCTTTACAGCCAATCAACGCACGATGTAACAAGTGGTGATACGCAAAGTGAACGATTGTGAGCGGTTTAAGCGCGGTTTTCCGTCTCGGAGTTACAGGAATGAACGCGAGAAAGAGGCCAGTTTTACTGGTTGGTTAAAGCCTGTAGGTAGAGGGGCTGTTCTGCCAAGAGGTGGTTTTTACAAACGTCCCTCAGGTAAAAGTTGCATCATACACTGTAATATGCACAGTTTAAGATGATTTGTTACTGAAGCAGATTTTCTGAGCAACGTCAGAATGGAAATTGCGTATCTACGATAATATTTCTCAAAATACGATCATTTTAAGACGCTGCTAAATAGTGGAACTGCCTTTCGGATCTGGCAACACAGTACGACACACGGCTCTGCTGCACCTCTGCACATCTTGGTTTAAATATCTAAATATTTTTTACATTATGACTATTCAGGTCTTGACAGGTTTGAATGCTTTGATTGATATTACTGTACTGATTTCAGATTTCGCACCCTGTAGATATAGATACATTCCCAGCATGCAATGTTTTCGAGTTATTTTCACTTTCATTCTCGTGCTTTCGCGATTTTCAGCTCCGTTTTCTTCGTTTAATAAAAGTAAGTTTAATTGAAGCAAATCGCGTTTAAACATATTGGCAGTTCTGCACAGCGTTAAATGTTTAGTTTCAGCTTGAAAGCTGTCTCAGCGTCATAAAATAGACACTGTGCTGCGGCGGTAAAAAAAAAAAAAAAAGATTCCAAACATTGAAATAGCATTGGTTGTTCTGTTTTACTACAGGCAGGAGATTTCATCTTTCCTGGATGATCTGGAGCTGAAGAATAGATGGAGCGGCTCTTTGTCATTGCGCTGTTGCTGGTTCTCCAGTATGCTTCTTTGATGGCCAGCACGCAGACAGATGGAGGAAACTCTCCTCCAGTGTCCACTAATGGACAGACCTTTCCATGGAACAGCATGAGACTCCCTAACACCATCCTGCCTCTACACTATGACCTCCTCATCCACCCCAACTTGACCAGACTGGCTTTTAAAGGAGCAGTGAGCATCAAGTTGTCAGTGCAGCAAGACACCGAAGTCATTGTCATGCACAGTAAAGACCTCCAGATCTCCAAGACCGCACTCCTGAATCCAGATGGCAGTGTGAACGGGAGCCTTCAGCTGCTGGAGTATCCAGAGTACCAGCTGATTGCCCTCCTGACTGAACACACTGTGCTGAAGTCAGGAAATGTCTACAGTCTTTACATGGAATTTGCTGCCAATCTCTCAGAGAGCTTCCATGGTTTCTACAAAAGCACGTATCGTACGAGCAAGGGGGAAGTCAGGTAAGCCAACACTCTGTCTTATCCATTCTCTCTTGATCACCCAATGATTGGCTGCTCATTGCTGTGATCATGTTTGTCTCTTGTCAGGAATTTGGCGTGTACTCAGTTTGAACCAACCAGCGCCCGTGCAGCCTTCCCTTGTTTCGATGAACCTGCTTTCAAGTCAAACTTTTCCATTCGGATTCGGAGGGAGGGTCAGCATATTGCTCTTTCTAACATGCCCAAGGTACGCCATATATTTAGCACATAACTGACAATAATCTCTAACAAGACTTTTATGTACGACACATTCTCAATTTCTCTGTGCAGCTGAGGACGCTGAACCTGTCTGATGGCCTGTTTGAGGACCAATTTGATGTCAGCGTTAAAATGAGCACATATTTGGTGGCTTTCATTGTGTCTGACTTTCTGTCTATCAGCAAAAGCAGCCAGCATGGAGTGAAGGTTAGAACATACACATGGATTCCCACAACCTGTACCACAAATTTGATTTCATACAGGTTCAGGAAACTAACAGTTTTTCACGATTTCGGCCTTTTCTTCATAAATATAATTTTTATAATTGGAATTGACTTCAACTTACTGTCACTGTTTTGAATAATCATAAACATTTCAGCCTGGGTAAATCAGTAAGGTTTTGTGCTCGACGAAATTCTTTAAAATTATTACAGAATTTAATGTAGGTGCACTTTTCTTGTTTTGGGACTTGCATCCACTGCACTGGCTTTTACGCATAAATTCAAAATAAACAATTACCTGGTTAATGTAGAGTTTTATTTCATCCCCTACTTTACATTCAAGAAATACTGAATGTATATGTTATATTTATTATTATTAGGTGGAACAGTTGTTCCACTTAAGCAGGTCACTTTCTTTGTCCAAAAACAAAAATCTGGTTTATGAAGTACGCACACCATCTTAATAGTAATCCGCCACTGCATTTTGATGAGGTGACCAGCCATTCTGCTTTATTGCACATTATTCCCTTAAATTAAGGACAACCATTTCTGTTTTACTGCTGTTTTTCTGCTGTCTAAAATGTCTTGAGCTTTCTCTCTCACCGGCCTGTTTTTGAACCACAGATTTCCATTTACTCTGTGCCAGAGAAGATTGGACAGGCCGAGTATGCCCTCAATGTTGCTGCACGACTGCTCGACTTCTATGAAGATTACTTCGACATACCCTACCCTCTTCCCAAACAGGGTAAGGAAAGCAAACATATTATTTTTTACAGAGTACATGTAATATATCTAATATATATTACACTTAAATTTTATATATATTTAACTATGCACAGTCAAAACAGAGTGGTTCAGGATGCATTTTACTGCGTGTTGTACTGCTATAATTTTGAATGTGCCAAATTGAATCTTGAGTGTAATATATTAATTTCATCATAGAAAACACACGTGATTTCTATATAAACATTTTAGATTAGGTAATTTATGCTATTTGGTGAAATCAACCATATACATGTATAATTTTCTCTTTTAAGACCTTGCTGCTATCCCAGACTTTCAGTCTGGTGCCATGGAAAACTGGGGGTTAACAACATACAGGGAGACTGCGTTACTCTTTGACCCTGAGAAGTCTTCTGCATCTGATAAGCTGGGCATCACAATGATCATTGCCCATGAGCTGGCACACCAGGTTGGGTTTCTACAGATGTATTTACCAAAGAAAGTTGCATATAACAGTATATCTGAATTTACTGTTCCATCTATCAGTGGTTTGGTAACTTGGTGACCATGGCGTGGTGGAACGACCTCTGGCTCAACGAGGGCTTTGCCAAATTCATGGAGTTTGTGTCTGTTACTATTACCAATCCAGAGCTGCAAGTGGTGAGCCTCTGTATTTCTGCAACACCTTTTATTAGTGACGTTCATTTTTAAAGAGTTGCTTCTATTTTTAAATGTTTTTGTCATGAACAGGAGGACTATTTCTTAGGAAAGTGTTTTGAGGCCATGGAGGTGGACTCACTGAGCTCTTCCCACCCAGTGTCCACCCCAGTGCAGAACCCAGCCCAGATCCAAGAAATGTTTGATGATGTTTCTTATGACAAGGTGCAATCATTACTTCACCTTCAAGTCATTATGAAACTGTTTAATGTTTAATGTAAAGTGAATGATGTCCATCTCTCTGTTTTAGGGAGCTTGTATTTTAAATATGCTGAGAGATTTCCTGACTCCAGAGGCTTTTAAAATTGGAATTGTTCGCTACCTCAAGCGCTACAGTTACCAGAACACAGTCAACAGTCACCTGTGGGAAAGCCTAACTAATGTGAGTCTTTTTTCTATGTAAAAGCATCCCAATTAAATAGAATTCTGCTTGAGATACATATATATTAATTCAGATAGATATAAACGTCTGTAAATAAACATTATCTATCTTTGTCACTCTAGATAAATTCACTACTTAGTCGCTGTTGGTTATGAAGCTAATATTGTCAGATATTTACAGCATTTGTCAGATACCCTTATCCAGAGCGCCTTATAATCAGTAGTTACAGGACAGTCCCCCCTGGGGACACTTACCCACTAAACTACTACCACCCTTTATTGACAGATCTGCCAGTCAGATAGTCTGGATGAAGGGAGAATCCAAAACTCTGGAACAGGGATTTGTTCCAGGAGTGCATCCAGATCTGGAACCTTGGTGAGTTTGATGAATCAGATTATTAGCAATGGCAACTGAAACAATGATTTTTGTCTGTTCTGATTATGCTTTGATTAACAGATTGATTAAAAACTACTTATTTTTTTCTTCAGAAATGGCATGCAGAAGATGAACTGGATGTGAAGGCTATAATGGAAACATGGACTCTTCAAGAAGGTTTTCCACTGGTCACTGTAGAGGTCAGAGGTCGTGAGATCAGACTTAGTCAGGAGCGCTACCTTAAGAGCGACAGTCCATTTCAAACGTCAGAGTGAGTGCAGCATTTTTAATTGTTAATTCTGAATAAATGATTAAATGTGTCAGAATTACACCATATGTCTAATGACTGTATA